>NC_044054.1:16463418-16468418 GCF_902167405.1 Gadus morhua | reverse complement strand
GATCAAATAACCCCCAAGGATCCGGAGCTAGGGGAACCCGGAACGGCTCTGGATTCGGAAAGATAGTGGTTAGCTTGAGTGACAGGGAGGTTAGGGGATCGGGCGGTGGGTGTGGTAGGTGTGGTGGGGGGAGGGGGGGTTAGTAGTACAAGGTGGGGTTGAGAGGGGTGAGAGGCTCTACACAGGTAGGTTTGCCCAAACATGACAGCTTGTTTACCTGCCGAGGTGGAGCCTTTGTCTGGGCCTCCCGGGAGAGAGCAGAAAACACAGAGCTCAGCTCATCTTCAAGCAGGACCACCAGTGCAGCATGTGTGTGTGTGTGTGTGTGTGTGTGTGTGTGTGTGTGTGTGTGTGTGTGTGTGTGTGTGTGTGTGTGTGTGTCGGTGTGTGTGTGTGTGTGTCGGTGTGTGTGTGTCAGTGCATATGTGTGTGTTTGTGCTTGTTTGAGCATGTTCCTCAGTGTATGGGAGCGTGTTTCCCCTTCGCTCAATGTGTGTATTCATACATGTTTCCGTTCACAAATTTGCAATAGTTCCTGGATTTGAATGTTTGCGTAAGTGCGTTCCTGGTTGTCGTTTGTTGTGTGCGTGCGTGTGTGTTTGTGTGTATGTTTTTTAAGCGCAGAAGTTTTCGTTGACAAAGGTGTGAGTTTCCCCATGTGTGGGTCCGTGTGGGTTTGTATTTGGGTATGTGTGTTTGTGAAGGTATGTGCGTGGTGTGGCGTGAGTGTGCGTTTGTTGCTGGGCGTGTTTGTGGACACATGCAAACATGTGTGACTAATTCGTTTTCAGAAGCAGCAAACAATGCCACAGTAAAGGACTGTGGAATGGGGTTTAGGGTGAAGGGGTGTGTGCTTAAGGGCGTGCATTAATGTCTATGTGTGTTTCTCTTCTTTGTGTGTGTGGCCGAGCGTGTGTGGCGAGGCCATTGGAGGGCTGTCATTCAAAATGAGACCATTTATAATGCAGTCAGCCCATTGACGTAGCTGGCAGTGCACTAGTGGAAACACACAGAACCAGAGCCATACACCAACACCTGTTAGCTCAGATATAAAAAGAATCACCTTGAAACCATTCACTAAACAGAGACGGCCGTTGTCTGTAGAAATGGTATCGCTATAGAATAGTTGAATGGACTTGTGATTCAATAGAATCAGAGTTATTTGTTAAACATCTTTTTTTTTTACCAAGATTACTTCCATTGAGAGGGAAGTGGAATAAGTGCGTGGCAGTAAATACATTTGTAATCATGAACATGAATACCAGGCTAGTCCTGATGCCCAGAGTACAGGTAATAACAAGATCTTGTGATTATGAAATACAAGAAGTATAAATTATGACTCAGCTACTACGTCAATCATGTTGATCAATTTTTCGTCTCCATGACTACACTATTGGTGGTATTTCCTTCTTCATTTGGTCTACATTTTCTTTTCCAATATACTGTATCTCGAGCGTTTTCTCTTTTCCACAAATCCAATCAATGAATATCATTGTTTATTTTCATTCTTTCCCAATGTCTGGCATTAGTATCGGACAGGAAAACTGGATCTTGAAGGATTCTGGCGAGAATGTGTAATATTGGTGTAATTAGGGTTAGGAGGGCAGTCTGAAGAGTAATTGCTACAGAGCTAGATACGTTTGTGGCCTGAGATGCTTGACTTTACTATTGTGTATCTTAAGGCTTAGACTGTCTGCTGATTGTGTGTGTGTGTATGTGTGGGCTCATGTGCCTGGACGTGTGTTTGTTTGTGTGTGTGTGTGTGTGTGTCTGTGTATGTGTGTGTGTATGTGCTTGGATGCTCATCTGAACATACTTGATGTGAGTGTACTATATGCTTGTGCTCTTTTGTTTTTGTTTGTTTGTTTGTGTGTGTGTTTGGTATACAATATGTGTGTGTGTGTGTGTGGGCGCGCGCGCCTGATCCTGAGTGCTGGTAGCTACCTGTGTGGCGGTAGCTAAGCTCTCTAATCCGTGTTTGTCTCAGTCTGAGAGCAGTAAGGCCCTGATTCATTCCGACGAGGCCGCGCTGAACCCCAGCCATTCCCTCCATCACCACCGGCAACAGTCGCCGTGTTGTGTTGACACTGCTAATCTTCAAATGCGAAATTAATAAGCCTCGCATCTGTTTAAAAAGGGGAGCGGGCGGCCCGCTAATGCCGGGATTTTGGTCTTATTCTCCGCGGCGGAGACGCTGGGAACTCTGAGGGCAGGAACGCGGAGGGCGTGGCCCCCGCGGCGCGGCAGACACGCTGGAGGAGTCTCAGCGTCGAGGGTGGCCTCGTGGGGGGGGCGAGAGGTTCACGTCGGCAATCGGGGCGACCGGACCGTTAACGAATCCCCTCGGTGGGCCGACGGTCCAACAGTGGACAAATGTGTCCTTGGAAAGTCATTTCAAACACAACATTAATGGGATCATTTAGAAAAATGTGTTGTTGTGTTCGTGGTGTTTCACAACGCAGTGCCGGTGTGGAGGCAGCCTCGTTTATCAACCACACAGCGAGGCAAGTCAAGTCAGGTCTATTTACACACCTCTTGACCGCATTTGAAGGCTCAAAGGGCTCCACAAGCCCACCTTTAGAGAGGAGAATTAGACGTAAAGACGTGTTGTAAAGACCCACGGTAGTAAGCAAGCAGAATTCCCAGAAGAATAAAGTACTTACTTAGGCCGGTAGACAACCTTGATGTGAACAAGTATTCCGTCGGCAACCCAAGGTATAATTAGCATGAGTGAATAGTCTGAAACCTATTGCTTGTCCATGTTTCCCATTTCAAAGCTCACATGCATTCATCTAGCCACCTACCTATCATATCATTCATCTATCCATCCATCATGCATCCATCCAACCCTCTATCCATTCATCCATCCATCTCCATCCCTAATCCAGCCATTTATCCATCATCCATCCATCCATTATCCATCCATCCATCCATCTATTAATCTATGATCTTTTATCCATAATCAAACCATTATCAATAGATATACTATCCATCCATCCATTCAACATTATCAGGTTATATTCCATGATTTAAGATCCATGATCCATGATCCATTATTCATCCATCATCACATCATGTATCTATTCATCCATATTTTCTGCTCAACCCATTGAACCTGTCTCACCTCCGAGCTCACTTAGGAGATAAGACTGTGGAACTCTCTGTCCACAGCAGGCTCCCACTCGCAAACTACACACCTTTTACACCTACAGGCCATGCGAGGATGTCCAATTAGACTAATTGCACACACACACACACACACACACACACACACACACACACACACACACACACACACACACACACACACACACACACACACACACACGCGTGTGTGTGTGTGTGTGTGTGTGTGTGTGTGTGTGTGTGTGTGTGTGTGTGTCTGGTCGATGGGGGGGGGCTGATTGCCAGAGGCCGGTGAAGGGGGGATTAGGGAGCAGCTCCTAAAAGGAGAGACTGACTTCCCCTTAATTTCCTTCCACTAATTACCACTTCTTTGTTGTGTCGATTGGCTAATGCACTAAACTCGATGTACATTTATCCATATCTATAACTAACATTACAATAGATTTATTTAGCCGATGCCTTCATCCAAAGCAACTAATAATAAGTGCATTCAACCATGTAGAGATACAACCCAGAAATTGCAAGAATCATGCCAGTAGGTACACTTCACCAGATGAGTCAACTGCTTCAAGGGCTGCATCTTGTTAACAAGAGAGACAAGAGACATATCTTCATTCAATTGTTAAATTATTTTCATCTGTGAGTTTTTTCAGTGTGTGACGGAAGATAACAGGTTTCAGCTGTCCAGGTCAGTGGGGAGCTCGCTCTGCCACCGCGGAGCCAAGACAGCCAAAACCCCAGATTTAGTTGAGGGGGGGTACGGTAGTGGACGGGGTACGGTAGTGGACGGGCTGGGGGGTACGGTAGTGGACGGGCTGGGGGGTACGGTAGAGGACGGGGTACGGTAGTGGACGGGCTGGGGGGTACGGTAGTGGACGGGCTGGGGGGTACGGTAGTGGACGGGCTGGGGGGTACGGTAGTGGACGGGCTGGGGGGTACGGTAGTGGACGGGCTGGGGGGTACGGTAGTGGACGGGGTACGGTAGTGGACGGGCTGGGGGGTACGGTAGTGGACGGGCTGGGGGGTACGGTAGTGGACGGGCTGGGGGGTACGGTAGTGGACGGGGTACGGTAGTGGACGGGCTGGGGGGTACGGTAGTGGACGGGCTGGGGGGTACGGTAGTGGACGGGCTGGGGGGTACGGTAGTGGACGGGCTGGGGGGTACGGTAGTGGACGGGGTACGGTAGTGGACGGGCTGGGGGGTACGGTAGTGGACGGGCTGGGGGGTACGGTAGTGGACGGGGTACGGTAGTGGACGGGGTACGGTAGTGGACGGGCTGGGCCTGAGGAGAAGGGTGCTGCAGTGAAGTACAGCTGGTCATCTGGAATTTTATAAAACTCCCACCCTGTTACTTTTGACAATATTGGAGTGTAGTGTAGTGTTGTGTTATTATAGTGTAGTGTTGTGTTATTATAGTGTAGTGTAGTGTTATTATAGTGTAGTGTAGTGTTATTATAGTGTAGTGTAGTGTTATTATAGTGTAGTGTAGTGTTATTATAGTGTAGTGTAGTGTTGTGTTATTATAGTGTTGTGTAGTGTTGTGTTATTATAGTGTTGTGTAGTGTTGTGTTATTATAGTGTTGTGTAGTGTTGTGTTATTATAGTGTAGTGTAGTGTTGTGATATTATAGTGTAGTGTAGTGTTGTGTTATTATAGTGTAGTGTTGTGTTATTATAGTGCAGTGTAGTGTTGTGTTATTATAGTGTAGTGTAGTGTTGTGTTATTATAGTGTAGTGTAGTGTTGTGTTATTATAGTGTAGTGTAGTGTTGTGTTATTATAGTGTAGTGTAGTGTTGTGTTATTATAGTGTAGTGTAGTGTTGTGTTATTATAGTGTAGTGTTGTGTTATTATAGTGTTGTGTAGTGTTGTGTT
>NC_044054.1:16453418-16458418 GCF_902167405.1 Gadus morhua | reverse complement strand
GTGTGGTTCCTCGTCAAAAGCATGTTCACTCAACTCTGAACAAAGACATCACACTTTGGTAAACGACCACCACCCCAGAGGTTTTCTATGGCGGAGAGACCCTGCCCCGGTGTGTCCCTAGTGCTCTCCCGTAGCAACCTCCTTCACACTCACAACCAGGAAGCCTGAGTGAAGCCGGAAGACGCTGGTTCAAACCCCGGCGTGGTCACCTCTCCCTCGGCTCTGGCCTTCTCAGAGTTTCCCAGCTCATCCATCACCTGTTGTCATCAGGGAAAGCCTGGGGTTTAGGCACAGCTTTGAAGAGCTGACGGCCGACCGTCGCGATGCCTGCACACATCATCGAACACGCAGCCACTGACGGGGATTCATGTTATGGAGAGAGAACTAGACGGGATGGAAAAGGGTTGTTGTTTGGTGTCTTGTGGACTTGTTGGCTCGCTGCCCGCTGGTAGCCTTGTGGATGTGGTTTTGTTTCAGCCCCAGCATTTGAAGTGGAATATGTTGGGAGGATTTAAGTAGCATTTAAAGTATAGTCTTGAAGGAAGTTGCCATGTCACGATCTTGAAATCTCTCCCAATAATCCCCTTAAGCTGTCATTCCTAGTTCCGCCTTTGTGTTCATGCCTTCTGTAGTGTTGTGGTAACGCAGGCCTGAAGGTTGGAGAAAGAACAATATCTGTGAGGAGGACTTTCCCACCATGAAGATCTAGTCGGCTCGATCTTTACGGATCAAGTGTAGAACACCCTGGACCCCATCTCTGGGCCCCTGTCTGGTCCACATCTCTGGGGCCCCTGTCTGGACCCCATCTCTTGGGCCCCTGTCTGGTCCCCATCTCGTTGGCCCCTGTCTGGTCCCTAGTGGTTCCAGTAGCTTCTCTTGGGCCAAATGGTTGAGGACAAATTGTGGGTGCTGTCCTCTGTCAAATTGTGGAGGACAGCCGTTATAATTACAATTGAAGGCTTCAAATGCTAGCTCTCAACAACAACACACATAAAGTTAGTTTTAAAGTAACAATTTTACACGTTGCAATTAGAAACAAGCTCATTTTAAAATAGCGTTGATCTATGCTGGCGGTCCTGTGATGGATTTAAATAGAAGAGAGGTAAAACATAAGTAGAAAGTCTCATGTAAACTACAAGGACCTCACACGAGTCAACACAAGGAACCCAGAATCCTCTTGGCCGTTCCGTTTAACACTGCCTTGACCAGCGACCTCATCCAAACTAATAAGAGATGTTGTAACAAGACATACCTGCTGAGAAAGTGTTTTGAATAGGAACCGCTGCAGAACCAAAGGGTTAAGCAGAGGTCAGGTCAACAGAGTTAACCAGGTTCAGTCTCTTTTGTGAGTAAATTAATGGGACTGTAACACTACAGGCAGATGTGATGATTTTTACTCCCAGACATTGCTTCTTAAGGTGTGCACATTTTTGTCTGTCTGGCAGACTTGTTGCACTTGTTGCTGTTTCAGACAAAGCGGCCAATGTGTCACCTTTTGTCACAACAGGAAGCCTGGCCGACTGCCTTTAGTTTCTGGAGCCTTTTAGGTTCAGCTTCTCCTCGAAAGCCGCCCTCCCAATGTCTGGCCCGTTTCAGCCAATCAGGTGCCTCGAATCCACATTCTCATGACGGTTATTTCACATCGCAATGCACCTCCCACCTCCCCCCTACACCTCCGCACCCTCCGACATCCACGTCATCCATACACATGCACAAATGCACAAATGCACGCACAAACTCATGCAGACATGCGCGCACAAATGCACGCACACAGGAGCGTACCCTGCTACAGTGTGTGGTTTAAATGGACAGAGGAAAAAGAAAATAATAGAACGTTATCGGGAGGTAAGGAGGTTTAGCGCATCCACATGCACATGCTCATGCACATGCTCATGCACAGTCGTGGGTTGGCTCGTGATGAGAAGTCACAGCTGCCTAGCGACGGAGGGCTTCATCGTTGTCCTCAGGTTACAGACGGATGGTCCCGCTGACAGACAGCCGCAATAAATTGGCGGAGATATTAAGGGGAGACAAGCTTATATTTCAAGACTTCTTCTTTGTCGTTCTCTATCTCTTCCCCGCTCTCTATATTTCTCTCTCTCCCTCTCTCTCTCTCTCTGTCTCACTCCCTCCTTCTCTCTCTGTCCCTCTCTCTTCCTCTCTCTCTCTCTCTCTCTCTCTCTCTCTCTCTCTCTCTCTCTCTCTCTCTCTCTCTCTCTCTCTCTCTCTCTCTCTGTCCCTCTCTCTTCCTCTCTCTCTCTCTCTCTCTCCCTCTCTCTCTCTCTCTCTCTCTCTCTCTCTCTCTCTCTCTCTCTCTCTCTCTCTCTCTCTCTCTCTCTCTCTCTCTCTCTCTCTGTCTCTCTCTCTCCCTCTCTCTCTATCTCCCTCTCTCTCTGTCTCTCTCTGTCTCCCTCTCTGTCTGTCTCTCTCCCTCTTGCCGTTTCAAGATAAATTTGTATTGTCAGATGTGAGAGGAGTGCGAGGAAGATCTGTATGCGCTCTGTTTTGTTATGGGGATTTAGAGGCAATAGACTAACCTGAGAACCACATGCCTGTATATGCAAAGTGCAGATATTTTTGCGTGTGTTTTCAAAGTTCGGATATGCAAATTTTTGATGCCGCAGAGCTGTACTGAATGTAGCAAATGTTAGTTTTCCATGTGCATCGCTGTGAACAGATACACATTTAAATTAAAGTAAAAATAAGTAAATCCATACATTCCAATTCTAGAATTAGAAAGAAATAGAAATACTGATATTTCTCAGTATTTCTGTTGGTGTTATTATTATTATTATTGTGATTATTATTACAATTTCGGTGCACACTTTCAAAGAATATCATAAATCTATTAAAATATATTTTGCTTTAAAACGTAGCTTTAAAAACAATGAATTAATCATTTAAATGGAAGCATCCAGCAACATTGTGGTAAAGTCTAATCAACACTATTATAAACACAATAAAAACGGTTGTCTATAACTTATTCTATTAGATTCTTAGTAATGTTTTCCTCTTATCTTATGCTCACATTATATATGTTTGGATATAATAAGATAAGATTACAATAGATTCACTTTAATCAATCCTTTTTGCAGCAGTAAAATAAAAAGGTGGAGGTCAACAAAACATAGCACGGATCATTAGATAATGTTAAAAAAGTAATGTACAATGTTTTAAACAGGTGAGACTAACAGCCCAATTATTTGCACTTAAGTGTTTTGGAGCTGGGGTTGAATAACGACCTTGTTTAATGCTCTCCCATTGGGAGCACACCCCAACGCTCGCCTTCCAGCCAACCAGACACAGAGGCAGGTAGTGAACGGAGTCGCTCTGTATCCATGCCGTAACATTTTCCAAAGCACACTTTTTCTCAGAGACAACTGATTTCTTTTCTCCTTTCTTTCATTTTTTTTTTTCTTTCTTCCCAGGCGCGTCACTTTGGCACGGCCAACACCTTGACCTGTGAGTTACAGTCCCGACTCGTTCACGCACTCAGAGCCAATGTGCAGGCAATATATTGGCTCCAATTTCCATAAGCCTGGCCCCTAAATTAAACGCTGGGTCCTGCTTTAAGTACAACCTGAAGGCAGCAGAGAGCAGAGGGGAGCCAGGGAGATCAGAAAGATATACGGGGACATCAAAGAAGTGCTCTGCACCCAACCAAAAAGGGCCTCCACAAATGATGAAGAATCCATGGTTTCTAGAAATGGAAGGGATCACATGAAATCTATTCATGGCAGAGTGTGCACGACGAGTGTGTGTTGGTTGTGTTGTGTGTATGTGTGTATGTGTGTGTGTGTGTGTGTGTGTGTGTGTGTGTGTGTGTGTGTGTGTGTGTGTGTGTGTGTGTGTGTGTGTGGGTGTGTGTTTGTGGGGGGGGTAGGGGGGGGTGGGTGTGTTTGCGCATGGACAAGTTAACATTCAGGCATCACAAACGTCAAGGTCTCAATTGCACTGCATGACAAGATAAATCACTTGTGTCTCGGGATATCCTCGCCGCATGAAATATGTCTGTATACATTGAGTGAGTCTGATTCATTTGTCATGAAATCCAATCACTAAGGCCCAGCACATGTTTCCCTGGGTCTTAAAGCCACAGTGGATCCTGTCTTGGTGAACAGGAGAATAGGCCCTGCATATCCACAGGCTTTCCACTGAGCCGTTTGCTTTAGCCAAGCAAATGTATGAACCAAAATGCATTCTAAGACGTCCATGCAGTGGGGTTTGTGCAATGCTACTCCTGTCAGATCTAAGTGGCAATAAGCAGTCTGTGACAGGGCTGCTTAGGGAAGATATCTGCTACATTGTAGGGATCTGAATGAATGAACTAGGCATCAAATGAGGTTTGTCATTCATTTATGCCACATAGTCAGGCCTAGCCAGGGATGTTGGATCAATGTAAAAAAAATATGGTAACACTTTACATTAAGGGTACATTATTTAACCATTATGTAACATAAGTGAATGCAGTAATGAATATTATATAGCTAACAGTATATGAACAGTTCATTAACAGTTAAATAATAGTCTCCTTATAATTTACTAATGGTGTTCATATTTACCAAGGTTAACTAAACTTTACCCAGTTCTACGGATTGGAGATGATGTGAGAGTGTAGGCAGTGTAACCAGTGTAAAAATGATTGAACTGCTGAACTGAAGACCCAACCTAATCCACTAGACCCAACTCAGCCCTAACCCCTATGCTAATCCTATATTAAAATGTTTATCACAGCATTAACTAATGTTAATCAACCGATAACTAATGTACCCTTTTGTGAAGTGTTTCCAAAAATATAATACAAACATAAGTTCAGAACAGAGAAAGGCTAGGCAATAATTGTGTGGCCTGTACCTGTAATTAAAAGGGGCATGAATCCCTGTCTCATGTTGCAGCTTGTCACTGTGTACCGTGTGCATTAGCTCTGCTGTTGTTCTCCTGCACCGCTGAGAAGCATGAGTGTGTGACTTTATCTTTGCTTAGGTCAGTTTAATTTCTTA
>NC_044054.1:16423418-16438418 GCF_902167405.1 Gadus morhua | reverse complement strand
TGAATGTGAGAGAGAGACCTCCCGCACTGATCTCGCGCCGCCAGTCATCACAAGCCACCGCACGTCAAGCGCGGCTGACCCCCACGGCGGCGGCGGCGGCGGGCTGCGGTGCGTGGCGGCGGCGGCGGCGTTTCGTCATCATCATCATCATCATCATCATCATCATCATCATCATCATCATCATCAGCGTAACGCGGGCGTCCTCCCTTCACGCCCTGCTGCTCCTCCTGATCTGCTCGCGCACACAGCTCTGTACAGATCGCCGGTGTTGCGTAGGCAGAGGGATCACACGGAGGCTGTTCATTTTCTCTGGCAGTGGCCAAGGCACCGCACACACACACACACACACACACACACACACACACACACACACACGGTGAGACAGGGAGTCGTGTCTCACCACGACTTCTGACGGCGGCCACTCCCTTGTTAGATCAAGGACATGAATTGATCCTGTGGTTGGGGGGGGGGGGGGGGGGGGGGAAAGCACTCGCTGAAGGACGGGTGACTCATTAGGCTAACAAGAGGAGCGATCGCTTTGGAAGAGCTAATGATGTAGGTGGGATGGTCTGTCGATATGTAATGAACAAATACACTGAGAAACCTTGACCAGGATCCGTGCATTTCTAGCCCCGCCATTGAATGGTTCTAGTCTGATTATGTTATTATTAAAAATCTATTATGACAGTCTTGTTTCTTCAAACACATGAACCAGAAGAGCAATAGGAGAGTCCTGAATAAACATACTTGGTGCAGAAGACACTAGATGCTTTCTATGTTTGTATTGTGCATTTTAGCAGTTCAGGCAATGTCTCCAAGGCACCGTGTCGGCTCTTGCCAGGGCCTCTCATTGCGGGCCCTTTTATCTCTTTATGAACACAAGTTCCTGTAGGCCCGCATATAATTAGTCTTCCTCATTGGACGGCACAGCAAGGCGTCGTAATGACAAACCTCGCTGTTGAGGTTGGAGCTGCCAATCTTTTGGGCGTAGCCGACTCTAGTCAACTGTTGGCCCTCAACTGCTTGCCAGGCTTGCGTGGGCATCCTTTACAGAACACATGGGACGTCTACTGTTTGTTTGGCTGTTGGTTAGCAACCATTATCATATTTTGGAGGGTTATGGCTTTGGCTGACATTTTGCGTCGTACACATCATGTATGATTGATAGGTTTGCCATTTGGCTTACTTGTGTGATGGACAACGGTTGCTGATAACTGCCGGTTGGCAGGCTTGATTGTCTGTCAGACCACACAAACAACACCAGCAGCAACAGAGACCAGGACACAAAGCTCCATCCATGCGCCCCCGTCTTTAAAGAGTCCCGACTAAGCTATGGCTGATGGTTTAAAACGGCATCTGGTCACAGAGCGGGAAAAGCTGAATAATTAGCAGCCAAGTGAAACGAAAAAATTGCAAAAAAGGAAAAATCGGGCTTGTTATTGGTTACTGTATTCAAAATCCTCACAAAGAATTAGCAGAGATCCAGGGGAGGAAAGGGAGAGAGGCAAAGAGAGAGAGGGAGAGAGAACGACTGAGAGGATGGGAACGGGGGCAGTAGTTGTGATGGGGCTAGCGTTAACATGTGTGTTAACGTCGCTTAGGGGCAGGTGGAAGGAGATACGGTCACAGAAAGCCCCTGATGAGGGTGTATAGCATAAAGATGGAGGAGGAGGAGGAGGATGAGGAGGGCCTAGAGAAGGGGCCTAGCAGAGAGATGATGTTTAACAGAGTGTAATCCCCTGATCTCAGATGGGGTATGCAGACACTGGGCCTGCTGTTTGTCTCTCTTCAGGTCGTAACAATGTATGGCAGGTTCCTAAACACACAGCAACCCACAGTTATATACAGCTGGAGATATATTCTGTTGCTGATGAATTTCCATGGTATTTAAATGTTTGTTCATGTATCAGCCATGGTAATTAAGCATATGGTATGGAACTGTTGGACACAAATATTTATAAAGGAGGCAAAGAGGGCAAGAGAAGAAAGAGGGAAAGCGTGTTTGTGAGTGTGTGTGTGTGTGTGTGTGTGTGTGTGTGTGTGTGTGTGTGTGTGTGTGTGTGTGTGTGTGTGTGTGTGTGTGTGTGTGTGTGTGTGTGTGTGTGTGTGTGTGTGTTTGTATGTGTGTGTGTGTGTGTGTGTGTGTGTGTGTGTGTGTGTGTGTGTGTGTGTGTGTGTGTGTGTGTGTGTGTGTGTGTGTGGACCTGAAATGGGAGGAAAAAGCATATTTGGTTTCATATGTTTGATACAAAACACATTTTCTATTGTTACCTGGGAGATACATTGCTTTGTTCTCAGGAATAAATACTGCTCAGCAACAGAACAACGGACTCTCTGTTTTGGTTTGAAGAACTTCGGATTCTTATGAATGAAAAGAGGATTACAAATGAAAAGTAAAATCCAAAACTACACAAACTAATTTAAAGGCAGATTAGCATACCTACTTTGCTTGATGACGACTCATTCTATCCTTATAAACGATTCATGGATTGCCATCAACAACTTGAGTTTATCTAAACTCTGTTAGGGTATTCATGGCATGCTTCCAGTCCATCGACATTGCTACCCTATCTGTGAACACCATCACCATCAATAACATGAACACCATTAGTAAAGGATTATCAGACAATTAGTTGGAGATCGATTGTAAGGCAATTGTTAGTTCAGGCTCATAACGATGTGACACCCATGTCCCGCCGTCATTGCACTGCTTAGATGCAGTGAAAAGGATGAGAGCGTCTTGTTTTTGTTAAGTGGTTTAAACTGTGGTTTACAGAGTTGGTCTTTAGGTGACCGCTGATAAGAGGGAGTTTAGAGGGAGATGTTTTCATCACCCTCCAGATCTGCTTGATTCAAAGGGCAGGTGTTATTTCCATAAACAAAATCATGAATCCTTAAAAGGCAAGAATGCACTATGACTGCTTCCTCCCACAAAGATAGTTTTACGTATAATATCACTATTTGACCACTGTTTGATTGTAAACTGGCATGGTTTTAAATAGCTTCTAATAAAATGACATTTGTTCGCTACTAAAGATTGAGAAGTGGAGGGTTGGAACACAATGAATCCATGACCCTTCACACTCATACAACCCACTGAACCGGACTGGAGAATGAGGAATCACTTGATTTTGCATGGACGTGAAATTGATAGTACATTAGGTTTCTGTTGGTACAGTTCAGTACATTCCAATAGAAAATGTAAAAAAAAAGAACGTAAGCAAACCAGTCCCCCATCCATACAGACGGAGGATTTGATTATAATTATTATTATGGTTGTTTGTTCGGCACTTTGCTACAGTGGCTTTTCTCTTCATATCCGGCCCTGCTTTGTCTCCTATTTGGTCTGTGTTGTATAGCCAGCCATTCATCCACTAAGCTCACTATTCTCACTCAACTATTTGTTCAGGCAAAATACAGGATGAAGGTGTGTGTAGCTGAATGCCTCTTCCTGCCATATTGTGTGTCTGCCCGTTCAACAGTTACACTGTGGGAAACTCACAAACGCTTTTTATTTGCACCTTTTGTGTGTGTTGGTGTGTGTTGGTTCTGTTGTATCTGTTGTTCTGTCTTGCTGAATGGTTGAATGGCTGTCTGTCCATCTTTCTGTCGTCATTCCTGACTGGTTTCTGAAATTATACTTGTTTCTTCTTGTGTGTGTGTGGGTGGGTGCCGGTATGTGTGCGTGCATGTTTGTGGGTGTGTGTGTAGGTTGGGGTGGGTATTGTCACATATGTGTGTGTGTGTGTGTGTGTGTGTGTGTGTGTGTGTGTGTGTGTGTGTGTGTGTGTGTGTGTGTGTGTGTGTGTGTGTGTGTGTGTGTGTGTGTGTGTGTGCTTGTGTATCTGTGTATCTGTGTGTGTCTGTGTGTGTGTGCAGGTATATGCTTTTTAATGTGTTTATATAGTAGGTTGTAGGGAGTGTGTGTTTCTTTTATTTGGATGCATGTGTGTATGCATGGATGATGTTCGGATGTGTGTGTTCATGTGTGTCTGTGTTGTGTGTGTGTATTTGCGTTGTGTGTGTACGTGTGTGTGATCACACACACATGCGTGTTTTGGGTGTGTTTGTGAGTGTGGGTGGGCGGACGGGTGGGACATACACTTCATCAAAAGAAATCCAGGATGTCAGGGAAGGCGTGATTTAATTACGCATGCTAACCGTGCAGAATGCTCTGATGCTAATGTAGCGTAGCCGGCGGCAGACAGACAGACAGAGGGTGAGACAGGCAGACAGACAGTGAATCTCACGCCCTAATTAATCTGCTGTGCAAGAGAGAGAGAGGGCGAGAGGGAGAGAGAGAGAGAGAGAGAGAGGGATATAGAGAGGGAGGTATAGGCATGAAAGACAGATTGCTGTGTTTTGTGCACTAGAACAAAGAGATAATTGCATGATTTTCTTTCATAATTTCAGGAGTGATTCCTGTTGGGCACGACTCCCATAGGGCCGATGGATAGGCCCCGCCCTCCCTAACAAGGAAACACATGACATAAATGGATGAACAATTGAATCAAGTGGTTGAGCTGCATTGTGATAACCACTACTATGGCTTTCTGAACGAATAATGACCACCTTTGTTATGACCTCAAACATGTAATGAGGGGGCAGGGCCAAATGAATCCCTTCGAGCTAGCCCATAAAAATGCAGGTGATGAGCGACGGCAGAGAAGAGAAATCAATTGAAGGGATCACACATGATAAGTCAGAGAGGAGCAACAGAATGATGTCTAATCCTTAAATGGGCCCGGGCTTAGAGGGGCTCTGTGTCCAACACACTGCCGCCATCTGTTACACACATACAGTCTGGCTGGTCAGGGGAGGGATCAATCAGTGTGTGGAAATGAGAAATGGATAGATAGATGATCGATCGATAAACAGACAGACAGACAGACAGACAGACAGACAGACAGACAGACAGAGAGAGAGAGAGAGAGAGAGAGAGAGAGAGAGAGAGAGAGAGAGAGAGAGAGAGAGAGAGAGAGAGAGAGAGAGAGAGAGAGAGAGAGAGAGAGAGAGATAGCTCATAGAAAGATAGACAGATATAGAGAGAGATAGATAGATAGATCAGAGGTAATTCATTTGAAATGAGTGTGGGAGACACATTTAGTATAGAAAACAAAATAACAAATAATTAAATGCAGTCATATTCTCATGTAAATTAGGTAATAAGATCATAACATTGTACCTATAATTTCACAACGTATAACATTCATCCACCACAAATGACTCTTAAAAGCAGTGCCAACATTTAAATATTTTTAACCATTCAGCGAACAAAAGACAGCTGATTGTCATTTAGGGGGCCACTCAATGACATGCAGAAGCGTCATCAACACGCAAAGTGTTGATGACGTGGTGAAGAGTGAAGTGGTGTGAGAAATACCAACTTTCTACTCCTCATTCCCATATAAGGTAATTTACATTTCCTACGGAGAAAATACTACCTCAGGGGTAGTACTATTCAGGAGATTTTCAGGGTACAAATGTCAGGATATTTTGTTCACACATATGGCCCATCAGGAGAATATCAGGGCTTACACGTGTGTCTGAAAGCAGCTAGTGTGTGAGTCAATTTATGGTAAAAGGGGTTATTGTTCAAAGGAAAGTGTAGTATACTATGCATGCAAATCAATTATTAAATAGCTTTTACTGTTATTCACGGCTGAAAAGTGCATTGACAGATTAAAGGGGACATATCATACCGCCAGGTGTGAGTGTGATTAGCAATTACAGGCCGTTTTCAAAATGTGTAGCATTGCGACATCACAGGTGGGCGTGTCCCCAGATGTGTGACGGATAGATGAGCAACGTTTGCTACAGTCCACCGGGTAGGCTGGTAGACTGATCTATCCAGCACACATCTAGGTGGACACGCCCACCTTTGATGTCACAAGGCTGCACATTTTCAAACCTGCTTGCAAATGGCTAATCACACAAACACCTGGTGGTATGAGATGTCCCCTTTAAAATGCAAGGCAACTACTATTGGTGAGTTGAAAACAGTGGCGGGCCGTACATTTCATACCTAGGTCATCAATGGTGTCCTACATGAACTAATCCACCTCATATTGCCATCATTATGAGTCCACGGCTATAGAAACTATCAATATTACACAGAAATGCAGTATAACAGGGCGTTGCATCACAGACAGGTATCTCATGTAGCAAGAAAGAATGCCATTACTAAAGCGAGAAACCCAACTAGGACAAGACTCTCAATATTAAGTCCATCCTCCTTTCTTTCCTCAAGAAGAGTTTGATAACTCTGTTGTACAGTTTATCTTTGTGTTTCAGTTCCAACAATAAGTCCCTTTCTATCGCCATGGAGGCTAATGCTGAAAGTCGAGTCTGTCCAGTCGTGTTTCTGGAGTAAGTTTTAATTCGCTTCAGGACGGAGAATGTCCGCTCGACAGAAGCTGTGGACACCGGGATGGTCACCGCCAAACATGCCAATGTGTACAGCTGCGCCATGTTGGCACCCAGATTTTTGTTCTGAAGGAAATCAAGGAGATCAGTTGGACTTTTCCCTTTAAAATCAGTCATGGCATACATTACAGTCAGGTCTGTTTTCAGCCGGGACAGATCCAACAGTGTTCCGTGACTCTGCGTTAAGCTGGAGAAGGCTGTGTGTGGGAATTTTTTCCCGGAATTTCTCGAACTGCTGGGGGTCGAGGAAGGAAGCATCAATTGTTCGCGGTCTTGAAATCCGTATCTGGCAAAGAATGTTTTCCAGAACGTGACTGTGGAGTTGGTGGTAGTGTGCGCGAACATCTTTTGCCTGGGCCCCTCCGTGCGCTCGGAGTGCTTGAGATGCGCGCAGTGGCCTCGTAGATCTCATCAAACCGGCCCCTATCTCGCTCAATGGTGTCAAAACTCCTTCACCCTTGTGAATGCTCAAAAATGCCATTAAATGTGTTAAGCAAAACACAAAACTCAAAATCCTCCAGACGTGCATTAAATCCATCAGCACAACGCAAAGAGTTCTCGTTGTACTCATGGTGATGTTCCAGTATGTGGTCAAACAGCTCCTTTAGGGCATCTCTCTTCTCAAACACTGTGCTGACCAATCTCGATGTGCATTGCCACGGCATTGGAGCCACACGAGGAAGACGCCGAGCTGGCAAATATCGGCCAGTAGTTGCGTGCGCTTAGGGGATCTGGAGAAAAATGCAGCCAGGCCATTGAGGAGGCCAAAAAAGATTCTTTCAGCTTTGAGGCCCCTTGAGTCAGTACCAGATTCAGTCGATGTGCACGGCAGTGTAGGAATAAGGCAATAGGAGCCCTCTCCTTAACTTTAGCCTGCACCCCATTTATTCCAGATGACATGACCGCTGCGCCATCGTAACACTGTGCCACAATTTTATCCAGGCGTTCATATTCCTCCAGGAAACTGACAATAAGAGCAGCAATGTCCTTGGCCCGCTTGCCACTAGTTACATCTTCAAATCGGACAAGCCGCACCATGACACCTGTGTCCGTCACATATCACAGGACCAGGGTGAGCTGCGCTGCATTACTCGCGTCTGTCGTCTCATCCACCATAACAGTGACCAACAGTGCTTTATTAATCTCCCTTTTTATCTCTTCTCCCATCACTTCAGCAATAGCACTAATCAGGTAATTTTGTATTTTGCCTGACGTCCCACAAAACACTTCATTAGTGGTCAGGTGGTAATGCAAGTCTGTGTTGTTTTCAGCAAGGAAAGAAAGAAGCTCCAAATAGTTGCCTCTATTGGTGGATCCAGCGCTTTCATCGTGTCCTCTAAATTTTGGGAGGCTCAAGGAGGAGGGTAATATTAAGTTTGAGCAACAAAGTGTAAAGACATTTCGGGAAGCTCAAGGAGGAGTGAAATATTACATTAGAGCAACATTGTGTAGTCTTGTGGTGGACTCACCATACTGTGTTATTGACATGTTTTCGTTCGGTGTTATAGGGACACTGTCTCTTTAAGATCACGTGACTTATGTGTTGATATGCTGGTCGGTGCGATGTTTGAATTTAAAGGTTTTTGTATGACAAAATGAACGACCCGCCGTTGCTTGTCGAGGTGAGAAATTGTCTCTCCCCTTCTTTTATCGCAATTTTTACAGTCCATAGACTGAACGTGTTACCTGGGAGAGTTTGTCGACGGCTGAGCCGTTATGTTTAAAATCGTGACGTCTTACCTGGGCGAGTGTGTCGCTGCGGTGTGTGTGTGTTCTTACCTGGGCGCGTGCGTCGATGGCGGAGCAATTATGTTTAAAAACATAAAGTCTTACCTGAGCGAGTGATACTGCGGTGTGTGCGCGTGCGTGTGTGTTCTTACCTGTGCGTGTGTCGATGGCGGAGCCGTTATGTTTAAGGGCGAGTGTCGCTGCGGTGTGTGCGCGTTCATGTGTGTTCTTACCTGCGTGTGTGTCGATGGCGGAGCCGTTGTGTTTAAAAACATAACGTCTTATCTGGGCGAGTGTCGCTGCGGTGTATGCACGTGTGCGTGTGTTCTTACCTACGCGTTTGTCGATGGCGGAGCCGTTTATGTTTAAAAACAGAATGTCTTAGCTCGGCGAGTGTGTCGCTGTCTTTGTCTTGACGTGCGGTGTGTGCGCATGCATGTATGTGTTTGTGTGTGTATGTGTATGTGTGTGTGTGTGTGTGTGTGTGTGTGTGTGTGTGTGTTTCCATGTATGTTCGTGTGCATGTGTGTGTGTGTGTGTGCGGTGTGTGAATGCGGTGCCGGTGTGTATGTGCGTGCTTGTGGTGTATGTATGCGTTCGCTCGTGATGTGTGTGTGTCTGAGCTGCAGGCTGCTTGGCACATGCGCACATGAGTAATTTGAGTAACTGGTGAGACAGGCCTGCTATTTTAGTAGTAAGATATAACCATGTCTAATAGAAAGTACCAGGCTCCAATACAATATAACCATATCCAATAGAAAGTAATAGACTCCAATACAATATAACCATATCCAATATAAAGTAATAGACCTCAATAGAATATAACCATGTCCAATAGAACTCAGCAGGCTTCAGCATCAGCACTCCTGTGCAACATAATACCTGGCGTCGCTCCTGTCTGGTGGGCAGTGTGTCTCAGGGAGGGGGGGGGGGGGGGGGGGGTAAAGAGGGAGAAGAGGCCTCCAATTAGCCCCCCGCTCCTGGACGGTTCCCTCATGGGAGGGCCCTACCCCCGGAGCCCTGAGCCCGGCCTGCAGGCCTGGGACAGGGATTAAAACTGGCTGGGCTGCAGAGAAGATGATCCACACAGCCTCGCTCTCCCTCTCTTTTACCCTCCCTCTCACTCTCTCTTGCTCTCTGTCTCACTCTCTCTCACTTGCTTGCTCCCTCTCTCTCTCTCTCGCTCCCTCTCTCTCTCTCTCTCGTTCTCTCTCTCTCTCTCTCTCTCTCTCTCTCTCTCTCTTCTCTCTCTCTCTCTCTCTCTCTCTCTCTCTCTCCCTCCCTCCCCTCCCTCCCTCCCCCTCTCTCTCTCTCTCTCTCTCTCTCTCTCCTCTCTCTCTCTCTCTCTCTCTCTCTCTCTCTCTCTCTCTCTCTCTCTCTCTCTCTCTCTCTCTCTCTCTCTTTCTCTCTATAGTATGATGGTGGAGGAGGGAGAGAGGAGAAGAGAAAAGGTGGGATTTAAATGTGCATGTCTCTGTCAACCTGTGTGTGTGTGTGTGTGTGTGTGTGTGTGTGTGTGTGTGTGTGTATATGCGTGTGTGTGTAGGTGTGTGTGTGTGTGTTTGTGTGTGTGCATGCAGGTGTATATGAGTATGTTTGCATATGCACACGCACACGCACGCAAACACACAGATATAAGCGAACAGATGCACACGTGCAGGTGCACACACACATGTTTGCTTGTGTATGTGTGTGTTTGCATGTGTATGTTTGCGTGTGTGTCTGTGTTTGTGCGTGTGTGTGAGCCCTCATGTTTTTCGAGGAATCAATGTGAGGCTCCCTGGATGGACGCTGACCTGTGCTTTCTGTGGTTGGGCGAGGCTGTTAATCTGTCTGACGGACCCTCTGACCACTTGTCTGTCCGAAAGATCGTCTTCCCGCCTGTCTGTCTGTCTGCCTGTAAGTCTGTCAGTTCATCTGTCTGTGTCATATATGTGTGTGGTCCAAGACCCAGGGAGTTATTATCGCTATAGTAAAAGCTAAAATATTTTATACCGGCCCGTACCGCATTTAAGCACACAACGGCTTTCCAAGCTGGCAGAGAGGGACGTTGCCTTGTGGTTGATCTGCACAACTGTAAAAGACTAATGATGTCATACCAGGAAGCCCTCGCCGCACGCCCTGGCCAATTAAAAGTGCTCTTTGGAGCTCATTAGTAGTAAGGGCTGATGGCTGTTTAGGTGAACAGGCTCTGGCCCCGTGTGCTGAACTGGCATCGCTGTATTTTATACCAACCTTCATCATCTTCAGAGATTCTGTTTATGTCATCTTGCTTCATTCATCACAGAATAGTTTTTTTTTGTTTTGTTTTTTCTTCATCTGAACGTTTTTTCTGAGCAGGCACACTCACATATAAACATAAAACAGACTACACACACATTCACATAAACACACACACACGCAAAACACGCAATGCCAGCATTCACACACACGCACACACACACACACACACACACACACACACACATGCATGCAAGCACACAAAGAAACATACACACACACACACACACACATACACGCACATGAACATACACACCCAGACACACGCATGCAAGCATGCACACATGCACGTACACAGACATACACACACACACACACACACACACACACACACACACACACACACACACACACACACACACACACACACACACACACACACACACACACACACACACACACACACACACACACACACACACACAAACCCACGGACTGTACTTCCATACCGATGAGGAAAGAGTTGCTTGTTAGGACCTGGCAGAGGGAGAGCAGCGAAAAGAAATTTAAGTAGAAAATGGAAAAAATGAAGGAACCAAAATAAAAAAGCCATCCCGAGGTTGCTTGTAAATTGTGCTGGAATGGTGGCCCGGCCAATCAAAACACCGGACACTAGGGCCCTGAAGAGGAGGGGGCGGGCCCTGAGCCAGGGTGATGTTAATTCAGTCAATTACACGTGGGCCTGTGCCGCCGCCCGGCTCCTGCCGCTCAATGGCAACATTTATCCACCGGTAAAAACAGAGGTGATCTCAGGAGGCTGGCGCTGGCCCGGGTTTCCGCTGCCTTGCCCGGCCTGATTGTACAGTACGGGGCCTGTGGGTCGCTGCCAGGGCACCGCTCAGGGGCCCCGGGTCCGGAGGGCTGCAGGCATGAGAGCGGAGATGATCCTGGGTTATTCAAGGGGAAGGGGGTGAGGGGGCAGATGGAGGTTAGGGTTATCCAGGGTTCTAGTATCTAGGTAGAGACGGAGGTGTGTGTGGGGGGGGGGGGGGGGGGGGGGGGGACGACAGTGGAGAGAGATTGATCGAATGAACCAAGAATCAAACTAATCATAGTTTGCAATCACGTACTGTGTTGTCAGCAGAGATGTACAGTTTGCCTGCCCACAAGCACCCATGAAAACACACACATACACACACATGCATACACATACGTGCCCTTACACAAATGTACGTGCAAACACACACACACACACACACACACACACACACACACACACATGCACACGCAAACACACGCACACACACGCACACACACACACAAACCAAGCGCACGCACACACACACACACACACACACACACACACACACACACACAAACACACACACACACGCACACACATACACACACACACACACACACACACACACACACACACACACACACACACACACACACACACACACACACACACACACACACACACACACACGCACACACACACACACACATGCATGCCCAATCACATGAAGGCCCACACATGCACAGAGGTTGGTGGTTCTGGTGCCTTGCCTGCAGGCCAGAGCTCCCGGCCACAGCAGTAGTTAGCAGTAGGGTGTTGTGTTGAAGACACAGGGCTGGTGGATGGGGAGCGAGTGGTGGGGGGGGGGGAGGACAGACCACAGTAACACCCTGCTCACACGGCAGGATTAGCCTCCCAAAGCCCAGGCAGCAGGACGGACACAGCTGGCTAAAACCATTAGCAGCACTGTAGTGGAGCTGAGCTCACTCAGCACCGGGCCGGGCCAGCTCCAGCAGAAAAGAGCCGCTTATTGTCTCCGTTCTTGTCTCTGTTATTGTCTCTGTTATTGTATCTCCTAAACTCAACCCGCTCTGCTTTTGTTTGGATCATTATTTACGTATTTCAGAATATTATACAATTTAACCGATTTCCCTACTTTTATCGTATTTTATAAAATAACATGTCATGCTGCATAACAATCACTTTATATTACATCATTTGGTAGCCATCTGGTAAGGCCATAAAACAAGGTTTTGGTAATATTATTTGTATTGTTATTACAACAACAAAACCAACAACAAAATAGAGGATTACTGTTCGTCTTTGATGTTTGTTTTAAAAACCAAGCACCTTCATGTTTTTTGTTCAATGATATAAAATATTATTGTGAATTTAACATTATTACGTTTGTAAAATGCATGCATGCGTGTGTTTGTGTGTGTACTAGTTTTATAATTCAATTGTACCACAGTAAACCTGCCCTCCCCCCCCCCCCCCCCCCCCCCCCCCCCCCCACGTCTCTATTTGACATGAGCAAACGTCCCCCATCGAGCAGACCATTAAATCAAAGCTGGACATAACGAACCAGATCCTAAATAACGCTATGCGAGATTCACCCTAATCCTGAGAACTCTCCCCGCAGAGTGCCATCCAGGGTTCTGCCTCCTCTCTCTCTCCCCGGCGCTCCAGCGCTAAAGCCTCACTTAAACAGTGTTTTTATTCATCCTCCACTAACACCCTTAGATTAGCTCTAATTGTTGTTACACCTTATTTAGTCACAAGCAGCGAGCAGAAGGGAAGCAGGGCTTCATATCCGCGGAGCCATAATGTAGGTCAAGGAAGAGGCCGACACACTCATAATCTCTCCGAGGAGGGAGATGGCCGCCTGACAGAGTTGCTTCACCGTCTCCGTCGTGTTGGGTGGAGAGTTGGGCGAGGCACGGTGAAGACTGCTAACATAAATAACTTAAAAACCATTTGCCTCTTTAATCGTACTTACACTTAGCATAAGTGCCCTAACCCCGGGTAATGTTAGCGTCAAACCTCTAACCCTGGGTCGTGTTAGCTCACCGCTAGCCCCATTAAAGCTACACAATGGACTGGAAATGTCTGGCATTCAGGTTGGAAGGGCGGTGGATGGAATGCTACCGCTAGCGGTGCGACGTCAGGGAGAGAGCTCTTCTTCACCACTGTGTCGTCAGAGAATACAACTGGAAGCAACGAGCCAGACGTCTCGAGAATGAAAAGTAGCCATAATAATAAACGGAAAATAAAGAAGTCTTAAATCCTGCTCTGTTTAAATCTGATAATTTGTCATGTATCAATGTATTTGACATTAAGAAATATATTAGTGTATTTTTTTTACTTGTCATAGCGTTGACGTCAACAGGAAAAAACTAAATATGCCTAACACACGATGCAAATGCACGCAATTCCATTGTGTGCATCTTAATCCTTTTAAAATTCACTGTTTTGATGACATCTGTACATCGTTTTAAACGCATTCCCTTCACTTTAATTTTGCAGGGAGGCAGGGTTAACAAACCAAAGTTGGCTCTCAACAAATGACCAGCCGGTCTGGCATTAGGCGAGAGGAGTGAATATTGAGTCTCTTATCTTCCCTACCGATCCAAGAGGCCATTATGTTGATTTCCCCCACAACAATGGCCACTAAAGCCTCATGAAGCCTGGAGAATTAGGAGACGCAAGATATGAGCTGTCGGTGTCACAGTCGTCAAGTATGGAGGGCAAGATGTTGTGAGTGTGTCTGTGTGTGCGTGTATTGTTGACAGTTTGGGCTAAGTAAGAAGGTGCATAAGAACACACATGTGTGTTTTTGTGTGCGAGGGGTTTGTACCTGTGTGCGTGTTTCTCTTCTTCCAGACCAAAGATTAAACACTCGCATTGTCAAAAGCCAAGCCTGAGCCAATTAATCAACAACAATGAAAGGCTATTGTTTTAAATTTGTGCATATAAAGAAACAATGAAATGATGTGCATTCATGCAGAGGCTCTCTATGCACACACAACAAGAAGATGAACATGTAGGAACCAAAGGTGAACGCTAATGCGTGGGGACCGTGGCGGGGTTTCTGCGGGCCACACAGCATGTAGTTCACAGAACACGTCCACTGTCGCTACAATGGCCACACCCCACCTGTCTGCGGAGCAGAGCCCCTTAGCTGGGTTATCTCTGAGACAATGGGCTGGGTGTAATTGGCTACGTTAGCCCCCTGCCCCGAGCTGGACCTTCCCCTCCCTCCCCCCCCCTCCCCCCCATCCAGCCCCTCCATCGCCTCGAGCCCCAAAGTCTCATTTAAACTAAAGAGCTTCAAGCACCACCACAGAGACTGGGATTCAAAGAGGTTTAAGCACACCTTGTTATTCCCGAATATGACGATGAATTACTGCACTGCGTCGGCAAAGAAATGATTCCATTAGTTGTCGATTCAAAAATGTAAACACACAATTAAGTAGTTATGTATTTCGGCCACAAAAAAAACGTCAGGACTCTTTACACTTTCAAAATATGAGGGGACAAGAACAGCTATGTTTATTCTTCACTTTGCATATTTCTCCCAATATTTGAATGGGAGGTGAGGACTCTTTAAACGGTGTGCATCTTGCAACCACCATAGCACACAAAACACGCCTCACAGCTTGAACAAATGTTGGGAACGCCGGCCGCAGCCAGTCTCCTGGCCCAGTTTGTTACTGGGAGCGGAGCAGGGTGAACATGAACCTGCCTCACTGGGGCATTCCTGTGGCCGGCCGGGGCCACATGGGCCCCTGCCCCCCACATGGGCCCCTCGTAGAGGCTCGCTC
>NC_044054.1:16418418-16420918 GCF_902167405.1 Gadus morhua | reverse complement strand
CTATGACTTCAAGACATTATAATTCTTATTGGCCTATTTGAAAACGTTATACAAATGTAACTTTATATTCATAGGCCTACAGCCTCATGCAAATAAGGTCGATTAAATAGTGTATGCTCAGTATTAACTATTTATTTCCGTTTCGGTTTCTCTTTCTGTTTAAAAGGCTTTCGGATAAATACGTGACTCTTTTTAAAATTATTATTTCGGCTCTTGCTTTCTTTAAATTCAAATGAATTACATGTATTGTATTATATACAACTTATACCCATAATTCAATCGAATATATGTTTTGGTTCATAGCCATCCACACTGCCATATAGTGTTGTTTATTTAATTTTAAGCCTGCAGGCCGGAGCATTTCATCTAACACATGGGGTGTACCAATTACATTTTAAATCAAATAAACCAAATTTAAAATAGAATGAGTATGTAGGCCTAGTGACTAAGATTAATAGCAGCAATTAGATGAAGTACAAACAATTTCTTCGATAATGTTTTTGATCCCAGATTTACAAACGTATATTCCAAGTGCAAACAAGGTGAGTATTTAAGTAGCCACTTGCTTTATAACTTTGGAAAGGTCAACCCTTAAATGTATCAAATAAATAGTATTATCTGAGAAATTTCTACTTCATCAAATCATTGAAAAATATATAGGATAATAAGCCCCACAATAACGTCGTCATTTCAGTGATGAGGTGATCCATAGGATAATCATCTTCATCAGCGAATTGCCGAAATAAAGGCCATATATTTGAGGCAACAAATGAAGTTGGACTACGAATCCGTAGACCCACCTCATTTGTAAAGAATAATAATAGGCCTATATGTTTTAATAACTATAAGGTTATTGAGCTCAGGCGTGAGGCTGTTGGATGATAAACATATTGCTGCCCGTCCGGTCTTATCAAGGTTTATAACAAAAGTACAAAAAGTACAAAAAGTACAAAGCAAACACACAACCATTCACCGGTCATAGTGTGGGTTGTGGGCCGACACGTGTCCGTTAGTTTGTGTTACAAAAGGAGCAACAAAGGCCGTATTTTCATGAAGGTCTACTTCACACACATGCAGTAATAAAGACAAGTTCAATAATAATCCTAGTAATCCGTCCTCTCCATCTCTCTTCTGCTGTAGCCCTCCTCCATCCTCCTCCCAGTGGGCCTAGAGAATGCCCTGATCAGCCAACCGTCTGTCTTCCATCGGGACGTACAGGTCAACTATTGAGTTTGTCTCTGAAGCATCTCTCCACCCACCACTCCACCTCCACCCTTTTTTTGTGTGTGGCCAAAAGCGAACAATAAAGTAGGTTACAAAGCCCTCAACTCGCCATGGAATAAGGGAGCTTTTTTATATCAAGCTCTCTGAACACCCTCCTTCCTTTAAAGGGCTTAACCGCTTTCTGGTCTTAAATAACCTTGTATACAATCTATGTATACAGACTAAGCTCCAACAAGGTGATAATACAGTCGACAAGCACCGAATCCTTCAGAGTTAACATTTAGTCCTTTAATGCAAACACCGGACAGGTTCCATTCCGCACGTCAGGTGCCTGGAAATTCCGCGCAAAATATGGCGGCCGGGCCGAATCTATATAATTACTCTGATCGAATTTACGCAAGAATTTTTTTGATGACAAAACATTGTTTCGGTATAGCGAGACAGACACACGTATCAATATATATATATGCATTCCAGAAGGCAGCAAAAAAAACACTAACACACACTGTTAACCTCTCCCTTATACAAGCACGCACGGTGCACGAACAACTGACACAAACACAAATGCGCATGGACGGACGCACGCGTGAACGCACGCGGGCACGCACAGAAACACAAAAACACACACACACACACACACACACACACACACACACACACACACACACACACACACACACACACACACACACACACACACACACACACACACACACACACACACACACACACACACACACCTCGAAGAGCAGGTATAGCTCTCCTTCTGAACACACTCATCTTGAGCTCTGATCCCGCGGCGTTTGAAGCTCAGCCGAACGGGAACACGCCCAAACACCCGGCTCCGTGGCTCCCACAGGCCGCTGGGAATCCCGCACATCAAAGCCACAAAGCGCCACACACACAAGAGGCGTCCACGGGGCCCTCAATTGCTCTTCATATTGGGTATCCTTCATACGGTGAGGCCCCTGAATGGAAGAGGCTCGGCGGATCCTACGCCCGCACGCACGCACACACACACACACACACACACACACACACACACACACACACACACACACACACACACACACACACACACACACACACACACACACACACACACACACACACACACACACACACACACACACACACACAATTAATAAAAAAAAAATCGTGTTAATTTATGTGTCCCTGATACTCCAAAACAATACAAATGATGGTTTATCCAACCTATGTCACCTTAAATCTCAGAGCCTTTTGACTTGGTAAAAATAACTAAAGAACAGCCAAG
>NC_044054.1:16393418-16403418 GCF_902167405.1 Gadus morhua | reverse complement strand
GCGAGAGAAAGAGAGCGAGAGGAACTGCTTTGCCGGTCGGTGTAAGACGGGATGTTAAATGTGTTATTTAACTGATATATTTAATTATGTAGATATATGACACATATTTTAATATAATATAAATACAGAGAAGAAAATAGTCTCAAGCCCCAAAAGTCTTTTATGAAATGCTGTGTGTGGCAAAAATAATTTATTAAGGATCAATGCTAAATTCGTAATGATAATCATAATTGTAAGAATACAGTAAGGATGATGATGTTAGGACATACAAACATGGATCGGATTATATTGTAACATTTTCTGCTAAAAATCACCAAAAACACTCGAAATGTAAACATTTAAGATAAATGGTTAGATATTTATTTAACATGAGGCATGTAAGGTGAGAAAGAGAAACAAGAAATCCTAAGTAGACGAATAAAAAAAAGAATAAATTCAAGCTTCAACGGAAAAGAAGGAAGAAGAAGAAGTGGCAGCAGGAGAGAAGGAAGAATTGTGCCAAGATGGACAATATGCTTTTAAATGATGGCTTTTTAGCCATAATTTAGAAACACAGAGCGTTTACATATACACAGCTGAACACCCCTTCCCCGGCAGCGAGGGGCCTGTCGGAGGGAGAAGCTGAGAGCGAGACCCTGAGCAACCGGCTGTCCTCAGCTGCGGCCGCACGGGCCAGGAGGAAGCGGGGGGTGTTGGAGAGTAAACAGCCCTCCATCACCCTCCACTCCCAGGGGCCGGGCTAGTCTCTCTCTGCGCCGCGTCGGGGACCACGACGCGTAGCAGACGTCAAACCCACGACGCGTTCCTTCTGGAAGAGAGAGGAGCTGCTTCACGGTCTCATCTCGTTCATCTACCAATGGAGGAGATAAATCAGGACATCCTTTTTCGAATAAAACCTTGACTGGTTTCTCTGCTCTAATAGGCTAAGTTGTATTTGAACTCAATGGATTGGAATAGATCCATCAAGTGTATAGATGGGACTATTTGACAGTGTTGTAGGCCAGCTATACGCATGTTACTTTTCAGAGAGGTCTAGGCTGGCCTGCTAATAAATAACAAACACATTAAATAAATTCTCTCTTTGTCTGCCTCTCTGCAGCGGTTTGTATCGAACCTCATGCCTCCAGTTAACTGAGGTTTAGTACAGAGGGGCTCAGCTCTGTAATAAACCACCGGGCCACGGGCCTGCGGATCCCAGGCTCCTCAACAGGCTCCTGCAGGAGGACTCCCTGCTAATCTGCAGGCTCCAGCGCCCCCTGAGTCATCTGTTGTTTGACTGTGAGAGTAGGAATCCGCCACGCGCTCAGCGTCGTGCTGCGGTCTGGAGCCAGACCGGGGCCCCGACAGATGCAGGGCCCACCAGACACGGGGGCCACCACACGCAGGATCCCACCAGGCCCGGGCCCCACCAGACACGGGGCCAACCAGCTGCAGGACCACCGCAGGTGGGGTCCACCAGACGGAGGGCCCCACCAGGCCCGGGGCCCCACCAGAAGAGGGGCCACCAGGCACGGGGCCAGGAGGCGCGGGCCCCGGTGGCTGGGGCCGTGTGTCTGTATGTAAACGGCGGGGCTGTGGGGTGATCCGGCCGTAGCTTGTCACACGGACTTACAAGCGGCTTACGAGCCACACAGGAGGCCCACTTTACCAAACACTAGAGGGATTACAGCGCCGCCGCAGTGTTTGGTTCTACTCCATTCAACATCACTTTACAACGTGCAGGCGCTGGCATGGGCAGCTTGTGGGTAGAGAGAGAGAGAGAGAGAGAGAGAGAGAGAGAGAGAGAGAGAGAGAGAGAGAGAGAGAGAGAGAGAGAGAGAGAGCATTCCTGATTATGAATTGCTGT
Source organism: Gadus morhua (assembly GCF_902167405.1). Lineage (NCBI taxonomy): Eukaryota > Metazoa > Chordata > Actinopteri > Gadiformes > Gadidae > Gadus > Gadus morhua. The sequence continues at coordinate 16,401,572 of NC_044054.1, read as the reverse complement.
TCGTAGGGCCCTACCTCAGTTATCATTCAGTGTTTCAAAGTAGAATCTTGTTTCCCTCCGGTTGCACCTGTTATATCGCTATACAAGTGTTCACACTGCAAAGTAAATTAGATGCATGCTGATATGTATGCATTAGATGATCAATTAATGTTGATGATGATTAATGTAGAACAATGGTGACAATGAAAGTCAAGTAATGTTCAGAGGATGTTGAACATTATATCTAATATGCATAATATATTTTGATTAAAAAAAGAAGGGAAATTGTATATTAATATACATAATCTATATAAATTATCTATAGATTTATATCTATATAAACAAATCTCAGTTTTTCTGACTCAAACTACCAAATGTCGGTTTTAATTTCAGGGAGATCCGTTTTCCGATAAGTAATCGCTTCCCTCGGTCTGGGAACCAGGAGATAAAAGGCAGATATCGATGGGTAGGGACGGAGACAGAGTTTAGATGTGATCACGCCTGGCTGTCAGAAACCATCTGTTGTGAGTGTGTGTCCTGGGTGTCATGTTCTAGAATCTTCCTGAGAACATGATGGGACTTCTGTCAGCTCCTAGAATGATGCTAGCTGGGTCTAGACACGGGGCTGCCCATTGGTCAGCTGCTGGGGCACACATATGAATACAATGAACCAGGAACTCACAGAGAACCCGTGGATTGTCTGTGACAGATGCAAATTCATTTACACTTCATGACACTACAGAGGATTGATAATATAGCAATGATAGTAACCAGATCACTGATTAGGAATTTTGTGGATTTGTATCCAATGTTTGTGTATTAAGAAATTATAATAGTAAAGAAAAAAAATAAATCCTTGCACAGTCCACATTATTGTGAATATTATTAGTGGTAACATTTGGGGGTCGGTGGGAGCAGCAGTCGCCGTGGTGTTAGTGGCAGGGGTAATGGTAGTACTGGTGTTGGTGGTACTGGTAGGAGTGGCAGCAGTATTAGCATTAGTAATACTAGTCACATTTGGTGGTGCAGTAGTAGCATTAATAGCAGCTGTAGTAGTACTAGTAGCATTTGGTGTTGTAGTACTAGAAGTATAAGCAGTAGTGGTACTGGGAGTTGAAGTGGTAGAAGTATTAGCATTAGAGGTAATAGTATCATTTGGTGTTAAAGTACTAGCATGTTAGCAGTAGTTGAACTAGAAGTAGTAGTACCAGGAGTAGCTGTAGTAGTACTAGTAGCCTACTAGCATTTAGGTGTTGGTGGTCGTAGTAGCTGGAGCCATGGTGTTGGTATGGAAGTTTTAATCATCTAAGATAATTACACTGGCTATCTTTAGTATTTGTGTGTGTGTGTGTGTGTGTGTGTGTGTGTGTGTGTGTGTGTGTGTGTGTGTGTGTGTGTGTGTGTGTGTGTGTGTGTGTGTGTGTGTGTGTGTGTGTGTGTGTGGGTGTGTGTGTGTGTGGGGGTGTGTGTGTGTGGGGGTGTGTGGGTGCGTGGGTGCGTGCATGTGTGTGTGTGTGTGTGTGTGTGTGTGTGTGTGTGTGTGTGTGTGTGTGTGTGTGTGTGTGTGTGTGTGTGTGTGTGTGTGTGTGCAGCTAGCCAGTGTGACGGAGGTGATCTGGTTCCAGATTGATTCAGCAGCCGTGTGTTCCTGAGGATTAGCGGCGGTAGCCAGCCAGTCTAGACCACTCTCCTGTTACAGCGGACCCTCCTCACACAATGACGGGCTGGACGCGGGCTGGAGGACCACGGAGCAGGGCGCAGGCCAATCCGCTCTGGGGTGTCCTCCATTGTGTTGTGTTTCTCTGTGTTTTTGTGTGTGTGTTTTTGTGTGTACGTGTTTGTGCGTGTGTGTGTGTGTGTGTGTGTGTGTGTGTGTGTGTGTGTGTGTGTGTGTGTGTGTGTGTGTGTTTGGGTGTGTAGGTTTGCATATGTGTGTGTGTGTGTGTGTGTGTGTGTGTGTGTGTGTGTGTGTGTGTGTGTGTGTGTGTGTGTGTATGTGTGTGTGTGTGTGTGTATGTGTGTGTGTGTGTGTGTGTGTGTGTGTGTGTGTGTGTGTTTGTGTGTGTGTAGGCTTGCATATATGTGTGTGTGTGTGTGTGTGTGTGTGTATGTGTGTGTGTGTGTGTGTGTGTGTGTGTGTGTGTGTGTGTGTGAGTGTATTGTGTTTGCTATTGTGCGGTTATGTGTTGGTGCATCTGAGTGTCTCATCGAGGTGTTAAACCACATATTAGAAGGTTCTATTTTGCATTTAAACAATAATTTGAACAACAATTGTAAAAAATATATAAAATGAATAATAATTAAAATAATTGTCTACAATTGTATTAAAGATTTTTATTTTGTATTTATTTATGTTCTGTGTTTATAGTATCTATCGTAAAAATATGTCTGAGTGGTACTGTTAGCGGAAAGCAGAACTGTAAATACCAAGGGTTATTATTCGGGTTATCATATCAGGATTACAGTATAATGGATGGAAGGATTTGCCAATGCTGCCTCTCAAGCAAAACATTAACATCATGTTCTCACCATGGACAACACATAAACGCCCACATTTTCAGTGAAGACATTTAAATATGTTTAACCTCAGAAAAGGTGTTTCTTGAAATCCTTTTTTCCCTTTGAGTTTAATGAATCTGAATCGACGTTTCTTTGTCCAAACAAAGGTGAGCCAAAGGCCTTGGAGAGGTGTTTCTCTCAGGACCACCTGGTGAGTCTGTTTCAAACTCATCCTGCTAATGGAAGCTTTGTGCCTTCCCTCCACCCCCCAGCCCCAAGCCACTGCACAAACATTCCACCGCCTCCATTATCTGTGATCAAGTGCTACTTACTACTACCCTGTTTAAACCTTCCACACTGCAGAGATAGATGGATAGATAGATAGATGGGTAGATTCATTCAGGAAACCTTACTGTCACTGAGCAGCTGTCTGGGCCGTCTTGATGACCTCCTGCAGATCCATCAGGTCCCGGGGGCAGCTGGCCCCCGCTGTGACGCAAGCTCCAGGAAACGTTCGCCACAGGGTTCTGCAGCAGTCTAGCTCCCCTCAGCTTCCTCTGGAAGTAGTGGTGTTGTTGTGCCCTCCTGTCCACAGTGGAGGTGTGCGTGGCCCAGGAGAAGTCTTCAGAGTCGGACGCTCTGGGCACTCTCTCCATTGCCTCACCGTCAGTGAACACTGTCTGAGGTCTGTTCTCCTGGATAAAGTCAGTGACAACCTTTTTAGTCCTGTTGTTCTTAAGAATATGATTTTTGGCAGACACCAGGCTGTCAGGTTTGGTACATTTGTCCCTACAGGATGACTCATGGCTATCAGAGAACCTTGATTGTCGGGTGCCCTCCGAGGTAATGATGGTGTTTGCTGCATGGTCACTTGGACAGTCATGGGTGAGGAGGGCATTCAGAAGGGGCCTCAGCAGGCTCCCTGTGGAACACCAGTGTTGTGACTGAGGATGCAGGAGTTGCAGAACCTTTCCCTCTGAGGAAGGCTGTTAGATCGTAGGGTGTGCAGCCAGTGGCGCTGAAGAGGATTTTAGGGGTTTATTAAACTTGAATTGAACCTCAGTTCAAATAAACTGCAACAATTTATCTTTATATGTTTATATCTAAATATAGATTTAGATATCATCATAGATATTTTTATAGATATAGATATATAGATAGGTTTATAGATATAGGCATAGTTAACAATTATTCGCCGAAGCCCAAGTGAATAGTAGGGAATAGCCCCCGAGACCGAAGTTCGAGGGGGCTATGAATAATTGTGTGTATAAAAGTGTATGCTACAAGTAAACAAGATAACACTTTTGGCTGGGATTTATTAGTTTTATTAGCGGTTTATTTGTTTTTATTAGTGTGCAAGACGACCCTCCCTTGCGATGAAAACAATATCCTGAGTTGGAGATCTCAATCATGGGAAATTGCCAGATATCCCGAGATAGCAAACCAATAAAATTGCGCCATCTTAGGAGGTTCACGTGTAGCATATACTAATGATATATAGTTATAGTTATGACAGCAAGCTATAGGTGTAGATATATCTATTGATATACAGTATACAGATAGATATAAATATTGATCGGAATACACGATACACGCAAACATACATACATGAATATGTGGACACACACACACAGACACACACACACACACACACACACACACACACACACACACACACACACACACACACACACACACACACACACACACACACACACTACTTCATCAGTGTGTCACCCTGGACGTGACAGACCAGATCCTCTCTGTAAGCCCTTAATTCAGTCGCTTTGTCATTCCAGACTTTGAACTCTGATGGGAATAGGCGACACCTGTTTGTGTGTGTCTGTGTGTTGTGTGTGTGTGTGTTAGCATGCGCGTGTGCGCATGTATGCATGTCAGTTTTTGTTTTTGCGCTTGTGTGTGTGTGTGTGTGTGTGTGTGTGTGTGAGTGTGTGTGTGTGTGTGTGCGCATGCATGCCTGTACGGGCATTTGTTTGTTTATTACACGTGCATAAGTAGTGAAAAAAAATGAAATATATATGAAAAGCATGTTCTAGACATTATGTTCAGTACAGCTTGTTACATTCTGAATTTATATATACTAGGAAGTGCACTTCCGAGGTCCATGTGTGTATGGCTTGCTGGCTGGGTGGGTCCTCACAGTATCTGTGAGTAATTGTATATTGAGACACATGTGTGGCTGTGTGAGTGTGTATGTGGGTGTGTTTGTGGGCGAGAGAGAGAGGGCGAGAGGGAGGAAGGGATGGTTTGCGGCGCTCTCTGGCTCCAGGGCTTGAGGGGGAGAAGGGAAAGGCTTATGCTCTTTTGTCGCAGCGCTTCAAGCTTCTGACAGGCCAGACACAGACATGACAAAGACATACATGTGTGGGCTCACGAAACAGAGACGTCACAGAGGCCAGACAGACAGACAGACAGACACACACACACTCACACGTGCACACGCGCCAACACATGTGCACACGCACACACAAATGCACACACACTCACATACACTCACTCAAACACACACACATGCACAGACATACGCACGCACAAGCACACAAACACACACACAAACACACACACACAAACACGCGCACAAACACACACACACACACACACACACACACACACACACACACACACACACACACACACACACAAGCACACACACACACGCACACACACACACACGCACACACACACACACACACACACACACACACACACACACACACACACACGCATATGCAGACACACACAATCCCTGACAGGAACCAAGAGAGTTTTGGCTGGTCCAGAGTCAACCCCTCCATACCATAGACCACCAGGTCAGACAGGTTTGTCAATCATCCTCAGAAAGACATAAGCTGTCTTGAGCCAGACAGACCTCTCACACTGTCTGTCTTCTCTGCGCCCGTCTGTCCGTCTCTCTGTCTGCATGTGGGTATGTCAGTCTGTCTGTCAACCTGCAGAATGGATTCATGGTTTAGCTCCGTCCTTCATATATGTTCTGCTTGATGGCATCAGCACCCATCAGGTGTGAACAAGGTGAAGCTAAATTAAACTGAAGATTACACACCTCAGTGCAGTTCCTGTGACGCGTGGACACCAATCCACTTAACTGCATTCTGGGTGACATTTTTTCTAAATCATATGACGTCGTCATGGAAACCCTCCACTTAACTCACTGCTCGACACGTTTGACAATCAGTGAAGACCTCAAGGTGTTTTTGTATTGAGCTGATAATGGTATAGTCCAATGCAAGGCAAGTCTGTGTAACGGCAGGCGAAACGTTGTCCAGCAGGCACTGGTGCAGACACAAGTGTAGCCGGAGAGAGAGTCTCGACCACGAGAGAGTGAGTTGACCTTTGCCCTTCCAAGATGACTCATGTTTAATCGTAGCTCCTCCAAGGCATTTTAGCCAACATGCTAAAAGTATAGAGAGACGTAACAACAGCGCTATGAGGTAGTACGGCCATGTGCATTATCCCAGGGTTTACAGGCGGCGGGAGAGGCCAGAGACTAAATATCTCTGAGTGTGCTTCCAGACGGACAACACACAGAAACAGATACAGACACACACACACACGTACACGCACATATACACACACACTCACACACACACACACACACACACACACACACACACACACACACACACACACACACACACACACACACACACACACACACACACACACACACACACACACACACACACACACACACACACACTTGCTGTCTTGCTACATTTTACATAAAAAAATCGTTTCTGGTACAAATGTATCAGCGTTTTTGTGTTGTAAATTCTATTTTTGTTATTCTGCCAAAACCTATTTGTATATAGAGAGGAAGGCTGAGCCATACCTTGCAAAACGATGCATGATCAGTATGATTGGCTGTAATTTCATGAAGTCAGGATAATGGACATGAACAAAACAAATGGACTTTCCACCAGGTAGCTATGAGGCCTTGCAGACGTATTCAATTAACTCTTTCAGTTAATATAGAGATTAAAAAGAAGGCCCCAAAAGATACAAATAAACAATGAACATGAAGAAAGAAAATTGCAATCAGCTGCCATTTGATTGCAAACACTTGTTGTTTACCTTTGGGGGATAGTTGCTCTGTGACATAGCAGTTTAAAACCCATGTTTCAGAGAGTCGAGTTCAGCCAAAGCCAACATTAACAATGCTGCGGAGGGAGTCTGCTGTTTGCCTGCACCCTGCCCCACAGTGTCCCATGTCTCTGTTCCAGCCTAACTTGATTCACCTCTTAGCCTCTGCTAACAACGTGTCAACAGAGCTACAGATGCTCCTAGATTCACAACGGCTGACAGCCCAGAGTATCCTCACAGAGGGTGGATCTAATTAGCTGAATTAGTAGCAGTTGGAATGGAATGCTCCTTGTTATATTCTTGACCCTGACACATCTTTTAAAATGGTTCTCAAAGGGCCCGGCCAGCGACTGCGAACACAGCTTCTTTCAACATACCTAAACTTGAGCTTTTCGATTTTTTTTGAAAAACTAATTTCGGACCTTCCTCTGAATTCTGGTCAGATGTCTATCACTAACCCTGGGGGTGTGGGGGCAGGGGGGGGAGGGCGGGGGCGGGGGTTCACCGGAGAGACAAAGTTCACCATTGATCCTCTGTGTCAAATCACTGTTTTGAAAAGCTCGCAAGATTGAACGGCCATGTTGACTTTGGGTTTAATTTGCCTTCTGCATCCACTGAATCCCGCTCTCAACAAATATCTGGGGCCTCGTCCTCCTCCTCAGAGGCCCTCCATATTGCCTGTGCGGGGACTCGCGGGGGAGCCGGCCCCAGCGGCTGGGCTTGGGAGTGGTTAGCACTAACGCTCCTCACATGGGGCCCTCGCTGGGGGCCCTCAGCCGCGACCCAGTGCAGAGCTGAGCCGTCCCTCTGCCGCTGCGTCTCCCACTGCGGCCCCATCACTTACCCTCTGCTCGAAGCTGGATCCTCCTCTTCTCTCCACAGGAAAAAACAGCTTTAGAGGGAACACCATCCCCGGGGTGGATCGGGTTGTTTTGGCTGTGGATTGTGGTTTTCGTTCTTCAGACGATTTGAAGATGATGCGGAACTCATGGCCGCAGTCGTGACCTCGGCGTAGCGAGCTGTTGTTGTCTAGATTAGTCGTTTGAAGAGTTAGGTTTGCATGGGTATGCGTGTGTGTTTTTGTGTATGTGTGTGTGTGAATGCTGTAAGCTTACAATGCAAGCATGTGAGAGTGTGTGTGTGTGTGTGTGTGTGTGTGTGTGTGTGTGTGTGTGTGTGTGTGTGTGTGTGTGTGTGTGTTTGTATGGGTGTGTTTGTGTGTGTGTGTGTGAAAACTGTAAGCTTACAATGCAAGAGTGTGTATGTGTGTGTGTTTGTGTGTACGTGTGTGTGTTTTCAAGTGCGCACGTGCATGTGTCTGCGTGTGTGTTTGTGTGTTCACATGCACACATCCATGTGTGTTCATACGTAAATTTGTGTGCCTGTGTGAGTGTATCTTTGTATCTTAGTATCCAGGGAGCAGTGAGTGTGTGTGCGTGAGGGTGTGTGTGCGTGCGTGTGTGTGTGTGTGTGTGTGTGTGCGTGCGTGCGTGCGCGCGTGCGTGCGTGCGCGCGTGCGTGCGTGTGCGTGCGTGCGTGTGTGTGTGTGTGTGC
>NC_044054.1:16305918-16388418 GCF_902167405.1 Gadus morhua | reverse complement strand
TAGACATATGGTGTGTAATTTAAAAAAAATAATAATAATTGGTCACTAATTTGTCGAGTTGTTTGTGGAGTTTGAATGAGAGCATGTTGTGAGCTTGTTTCTGGCCTTCAGCGTCTCTGGGGGGAAAGTGCTGAGGTGCCCTTGAGCAAGATAACCCAAATGAATTAATGAAATAGGGGGATGTGAAATTTTATAGGAGCAAAGGCAGCTTATATGTATCATATATTTTATTTTCATTTATACATTTTCTTAATAATAATCGTAATAATTGGGCTATATGTAAATATATATATATATATATATATATATATATATATATATATATATATATATATATATATATATATATATATGCACACATGTATGGGGTTTTGTCTAAATTGTGTGTATTACAGTTAATTAGTATTTTATATTTTTCGTCTTTTAACTTGACCTAATGGTAACACATTTTTTAAATACAAAATACTGGTTTTCAAATTACATTGAAATACTATTGCAACTGTATTTTAATTTTTTTTCTCCAAATGTTATCTGTTGCTATGTAACTGATTTGAATATACCTGGCTATACCTGGTTTAATAAACGTGTGTTCATGCCTTTAAGAGGTGCCTGTTTTTGTTCAGGACCCCGATTCATAGCTTTGGAATAGGTGACAGGGACTTTGAAAGTGACATTGCTTATCAATTCTCCCCCTGCTGCAGACCAATGAAGTCATTTCTCAGAGGCCAGTGACCCTCACACACCTCCACACACACCTCCATTCTGCTCTAAGACAGCAGAGCTTCAGCACAGAGCTCCACCAGCACTTTGTTATCCACTTTAAGACCTCCAACACAAACACACTCACACACACACACACACACACACACACACACACACACACACACACACACACACACACACACACACACACACACACACACACACACACACACTCACACACACACACACACACACACACACACACACACACACACACACACACACAGACACACACACACACACACACACACACTCACACACACACACACACACACACACACACACACACACACACACACACACAAAAATGCATACATGCGCCCACAGACACAGACACACACACACACACACACACACACACACACACACACACACACACACACACACACACACACACACACACACACACACACACACACACACACACACACACACACACATATTCACACACACACATATTCACACACACATAAACCTTGGTGACATCAGGGATCCGACCGACTTGTTAGTTTGGGGACACAGAATCCCAAGGGAGACGGGTGCTCTAGAACCAACCAACCAAAGGCCTTCCTCTGTTTTCTCTAAACAGGCGAGAGCCATGGAAGTAGGAAGTATCAGCAATTCCGAAACAGGCAAATACCCACACACACACACACACACACACACACACACACACACAAACGCACACATACAAAGAAATACAGACAAGCAAGCACACAAATACACGCAAACGTACATAGACACACACACATTCACAGAAACACACAGACACGCACACACAGACACGCACACACACATTCACACACAAACACCCACACACATGTACACACAAAGACACAGGGACACACACTCACACACACACACACACACACACACACACACACACACACACACACACACACACACACACACACACACACACACACACACACACACACACACACACACACACACTAACTAACAGACGCACACAAACACACCACTATCCTATTGTGACTGTTGGGAGTGACTGACAGCTTGGCTCAGCTTTAAAGCTTCGCTCTAAAAACTCACGCAGCTTTATTTTCCTCCTTTCCTTGTAGGGGCAAGGGTGAGTGAGGTTGGACAGCAGCGGCAGAGCCAAGGGGGAATCAATCTTAAATCAGTACACTCTGCCATATTGCAGCCGAGGCCTAGGCCAGGGATTGCCTTTAATTTATTCTCCTAAGCCGGGGAATCAGGCCATCAAAAGCAGGCCGAGCGATCGGGTTTCCTGTGCTAAACGGGCCGACAGTAGATGTGGCCCGTCCACATCTGACTTAACCCTTTGGAGGTGCCCTGGGGTGGGGTTGCCAGGGGGTGGGGTGGGTGGGGGTGCTGGGAGCAGTGGCCCTCTGCGTCCCATGCGGGTTGCCCCAGTGTGTCCGTCTGAGGGCCGGCGGTTGGACCAGAGCGACGCGGGGCTGCGACGCGGTGTGGATGCAGAAGTGAGTGTTTTCAGCGGCCATCTTTAGCCAGCATGATGGTCCTAAATCGGGGGGGATTAAGAGACATGAGGGGGAGGCTGGTAGCAGGGGGTCAGGCTGAAGGCCGACCTCGTCTACATCTGATGATGTCTGAACTCTGGGGCGCAGCGCTGGCCGGCCTGAGCTCACTCAGCGCAGCCTCGTCTTCTTCAGACCTCGGGAATAACGAGGCCGACATTTGATTGGCTGCCCAATTACAGCTGCATTGTTTTGCAGCTCTCAGTGTCCCACTACACACCAGGAAACACATTAATCTTCCTGGTTGGCAACAGGAAACCACCAGAAAAAAGATTTTGATGGACACACCATAATTCATTACACATATTGTTCACTTTTTGTAAAAAACTAAAAAAACGCTTCTATTATTAGTATTATGATTCTGATATTATTATAAATACTCCTCATGAGTAATAATAATTCATTAATAATGATTGGCTAGCAGGAGTTATCTCCTACAGGGCAGTTTAAACTACGACTGCTCTGTTTCTCTTTACTTAGACTGTGACAATAAAGATAAAAGAGAAAACGGCTTCGGTTCGTACATGGTTGAGAGTAAGTGTTATTTTCTTCTTGTGTGTAAATCCAGCACCAGAGTTTTGGAATTTGTTGAGGTTCTCATATGACTTTGTGTCCAACCACATCAGAATACGCGCCAACTGTGCGCACAACCAGAAACTACTGTTTTAAGTACATTCACACACACACACACACACACACACGCACACACACACACACACACACACACACACACACACACACACACACACACACACACACACACACACACACACACACACACACACACACACACACACATACAGCTCAGTTTCCACCACCACACACAAATGTCCTCCTCGTCGGCCCCTGGGCTTCTCTCATCTTGAAAACCAATTTTTCTGCAGCTATGGGGTTATGGGGAGGCTCTGTGTAACTACTAGGGGGTTATACCATATGCATATGAAGTTACAACTAGCCAATCATTTCTATCCCCCAAACAGATGAGTTGAGTTGAGCGCAGCTCTGAGCAGCGCCATAGGACTGACACGACTAAGCAGGTGATTTCATTTCCTCCCACCTGAACCCAGCGCTCTGCTGTTGTCCCGAGGCTCCAGGGAAAGGTTCCAGTTTTATTCTTAATTTAGGGCAACGATGAACTTTACATTCTTTACTCGTGAACAGATTCATAAAATCACACACCCATCCGTCTCTCCTCCTTGATCTTCTGCTGTGTTTGCTTTATTTTAGTTTGGGGCTTTTGTGTGTTTTTTTACTTTCCTTCTCCCCCCCCCTTTCTGAATTTTTCGTGCAAAGAATACAATCTCATCTGCGCTGCTCTCTCTCTGGGAAAAGCCCAGTGCTCAGATTGGCCATCGTCCGTCCTACAGATGATTTGAATTTACGGAGCTTTACTGCCTGCGAGAACAAGCAGAGAGAGAGAGCGAGAGAGAGAGAGAGAGAGAGAGAGAGAGAGAGAGAGAGCGAGAGAGAGAGAGAGAGAGAGAGAGAGAGAGAGAGAGAGAGAGAGAGAGAGAGAGAGAGAGAGAGAGAGAGAGAGAGAGAGAGAGAGAGGGAACGAGAGTGAGAGATAGAGCGCGCCGAGGATAGATGCAGGGAAAGAGAAGCATAGTGGGGTTTGGGGGGGGTGGACCTGCCTGTATTTCCTGGGGATTAGGTCTCAGATGGGCGCCCTCAGAGGAGGTCCAGGTCCCTGCCTCCCTGGCTGGGAAAGTGACCCCCATCTGACTCCACCGTCTTCAGAGCTTCCGGCTACCCAGGTCCCAGGAGGGCCCTGGGGCCTGCGGGGGCACATATGTTCTGTGGCTGCACCTCTGCTAAATACACCACCACCATTCCCACCACCACCACCACCACCAGCACCTCCACCACCACCACTCCTACCACCTCCACTCCCACCACCACAGCACGTCCCACACCAACACCACCACCACCACCACCACCACCACCACCACCACCAGCACCTCCACCACCACCACTCCTACCACCTCCACTCCCACCACCACAGCACGTCCCACACCAACACCACCACCACCACCACCACCACCACCAACGCCAGCACCATGGGGAAGCCAGCAAAGCTCAAACACCCCCAGTTAGTGGGACCATTGACTGGTGGAGGTGGGAGGGGCAGGAGGCCTCGTCTATTCTCTGCTTTAAGGTCATCTCATGGATTGAGGGCAATGGACATGGAAAGAAGAAAGAATAGTGACGGCTCTGCCTTCAGCCACTACACAGAACTGGAGTCAGCGAATCGACCTGCTGTGATTGGGCCTGTTTCCATGTTTACATGACCGCATGACGACTACTGCACCAGACATGTGTAGGCCTACATGTGTCACTGGGTTCCTCCAAACGCACACACACACACACACACACACACACACACATACACACACACACACACACACAAACACAGCCGGTGTGTGAAGAGATGCAAGATTGGTTGGTGTGATGCTGTGATTCCATGGTTGAAGACATTCCAGAGCCTGCGTTGATATTACATATATATATTTTCATATATACACACGTATATATATATATATATAATTTAGAAATATATTGATGACCTCAAGTTAAACGCTTATTAAACTAAACATGCAAATAAAACAAACCTAGAACACTGTATTCTGCTATATTTATGGGTCTTTATAAACCCAATCATACAAATTAGAAATAAATCGTCTTATTTTTTAATGGGTGAGAACTTCAAATCTGATGCAGATTTTAGCCCATTTCCTTTGAGGGAAATGCCCATATGGACGCTGTTCTTAATGAGTCAGTGGTCTAGCCTCACAACCCCCCTGACACTAGTCAATAAATCACGACCTAAGAATAAAACACAGATTAACCAATATACACAAATCTATAATGCCTTCATGTAATGTAAAATACATAGAGCCCAGGAAAAACTCCCAACAATTGGAGCTGAACTCAATGAACTAGTAATTAATTAAAACATGAATTAACATTTAAACATCAGATCCTTCATGGGATTCTATGTAAAGATTCAGGTTTGTCATATGCTCTGCGAGCCACCAGTATAGATTCACTGGACTACAGGTTTATAGGAAACGGGACAATTGGATTAAACATCAACAATTCTATTCAGAAGATAGTGTTGAAGAGATAAACAGTTACAAACATAGCATCACACATATACACACACAAGACACAAAATGGGACTTAAACGATGTTTCAGAGAGTTTAGTAAAGTGTTTATATTTGAATACATTTTTTTTTTTTTACCTTTACAGACCCAACACAAACACTCGTTTTGAAAGGCATTTTTATTTCTGGACTTTATACAGACCTTGTGTATAATAGTTATGTATAGCAATTTATAGAAAGCAATTTACATTGATAAGAAAGTTATCGAAAAGTCCAAATGCAGCATAACTATATTTTCTATGGTGTGTATCCACATCGTGTTCCTAATTCAAGCCAACTCAAATCAACTCATATCTATGTGTGGACCCCCACGTCAGTTTTTGCCAGCACGGAAAAATGGCCCTGATGAAACTCCTATTCTTGAGTACAGCGCGCCATCTAGTGGCCGCTTGTGTAGCAGTCCCCATCCCGCCACAAATCAAATCGAAATGATACAAGTATATTTCTTTTGTTTTCACTGCAATCAAATGTCAATGACATACCATTTCCCATATCAAATTTCATATGCCTTCAAGAATGCCAAACAGATAATAGAAAATAAAGATTTGTCACTGTTCAGTTACTTTTAACTTCCACACACATTGGATATAAACATTGATGGGCACACACACAACACAGACCATTAGTGCAATAAATCATTCAGATAATGTGTAGACGCTTACAAGGAATCAAATACCACAAAGAGGGTGACACGTGTTCCACCAGCAGCTAACTGAGAAAACTTAGAAGCAGCTCGCAATCAAGATGAAAACAACCGACCCCAGATATCAAATGTGTAGTGAGACCAACACATGCTCTAACCCATAAAGGCTATCCCAAAAACCCTTGCAAAGAAAATCCTCTTTCCATTTCTCTAATTAAATATCTTTCTCTTTTTCTCCTCTGTAGTCATAATAGTGCAGTAGATGCATTTATAAACCAAAGGTTAAACAAAATAAACCGAAAAATCAAACAAGGCAATGCAGATATGGGGGAGAAAACATAAATAATTCAAGCACAAAACATGTTTTGATATTTAGTGGGGTTGACGCGGAACGAAATGAACATAAAAGAACGTAAGGTGGGTTTAGCTGGTTTCCAGCTTGGCCATTTCCTGCACGTAGATGCCTATGCTCTCTGAGTCAAACAGCACGAAGTACACCGTCTTGATGGTGGATGACATGGTGGCCACGAAGTAGGTGGAGATGGCCTTCAGGATGAGCTGAGCCGCCGTCTGCTTGGGAAAGCCGTTCCTGGTGAGGGGAAGCAATATGTGGTTATCCAGGGTCACATTAAGTCTGCTCATCAATCAAGTCAACTGTCGATCCGTTTATGATTTGAAAACCTTTGGAATCGACCACTCTGCTGGTTCAGTAGGCATGCTTCAAGGGTATGTGAGTGTGTGTAATGTGTGTTTATGTGTATGTGGATGCGTGCGAGTGTGTGTGTATGCGTGTGAGTGTCCCAGCCAATACTGCTCTTGGTCCCTAGAACCCTCTCAGATGAGGATTTTAGATAAATCCATGTTGATATAGTAAAAATGTAATCACTAAACCGCAAGTAATGTCCAACACTGGTGTTCCGGGGTAAGAACCTGCAGGTTGTTGAAGTTATACAGCAAACCTTTGGTTAGCAACACCAGAGAAGGGATGGCACAAATATGGAAGGGAACTTGGATAGCACCCAGACCTGTGTGTGCCATCCAGTAATATCTTTAGACAACACAGTCAAAGCTGTGTCTGTTCACTAGTCCCAACCTCGTCTTCTGAGCCTATTAATACATCTCCAGTAAACACTGCAAAGAGAGAGGGACCACTGGAGTCCACCACCGAGATAACGCCTCATAGATACACATCAGGGTCACAACAAGGAGTGTGGAACACAGCCTCAAAGTAAACACTGAGTGTTCAACATGATGCCTGTTGAAGAGCTTTACTTGACCTCACGCAGTTTTAAAAATAGATTTTATTGCAAAACAGCTGGTGGTCGACTAACAAAGTCTTACTTTTTTCAACTCACTCACTCAACTGAGTGAGCGTGTGAGTGAGTTAGTGAGTGTCCTCGGATGCAGTTTTTGAATCTAAAGCAGGATTAAAGATAATTCAAGATTCATGATGCTGTAAAGTAACTCCAGCCCTCGTATGGATCAGAAAACGATCGATGCAGAGAAACCATGAGCAGCTGGGATATGTTTTGCACAGCTGAGGACTAAAACCGCCACCTCGGTCCCACACCAGAACCACAGACCTCGGATCAGCCTACAAACTAAGGTTGAGATAAAGGGTGAGTGAGTGGGTTGGTGGGTGTGGGACCGTCTGTCAGTGCGTCCTCACCTTCCACTGCCGATGGAGGGGAAGGCCACGGACTTGAGCTTCTTGTCGTCGGCCAAGGCCAGGCAGTTCTTCACCGTCTTCTCCAGTAGCTCCTCACACTTGTCCGACCCCCAGCTCGGACTGTGGCAGTGGATCACGTACTTAGCAGGTAGCCCAAAGCCTCCACTCAGAGCCGCTGGAGACAGAGACAGGGGGGCCACCACCACACAGACAGACAGAGACACAGAGAGAGACAAGTGGGCCACGCGACATAGACACAGAGACAGGGACAGAGACACCGAGTGACAGACAGACAGACAGACAGAGAGAAAGGGACGGAGAGAGAGAGAGAGACAGAGAGAAAGTTTACAACATTTTACCCGGTGTTTGAACATAGAAGGGCCTCGCAAGGGACAATAAAAACAGTCCAATCGGAGGAGACAGCAGAGGAGAGACGGAGTGGAGTTGAAGGCTGGTGCATGACACCAGCGGGGCAATAGAGAGTACAGCAGGGTTTCGATTCCACCATCAAACGCTCCACACGTAAGTCAGGGTAAGTCGGCCCCAGCCAGAGTGGCTGTTTATTAGCAGCCAGCTCGCGTGTGACTAGGATCAGACGGACTTGGGAGGACTGGGGAGGACTCAACACCAGCACGTTTCCAGATGGTTCCAAAGAGTCTGTCACTGAGTCTGTCACCGCCGTGTGATCCGAGTCAGTCTGGACGGACATTAGGCCACGGGCCATTCCTTCAAAGATGGCTGTCAGACGAGGGGAAGGCGCTTTAGGAATGACTACTTTAATTAAATATAGATTTTCTTTGGGTGTGAATTGACTCAAACAACAGGGAAACGTTGCCTTCCAGCAACACAACTTGGCCTTAACCAAACACAATAAAAGTCTGTCCGTGTTTTCGCACGGCCCTTTCAACTGAATCAATCCACCTCACCTCAACCCCCCCCCCCCCCCCGTTCATTACAAACTCCAGATGGTTGATTCCAAATACGAAAGCAACCAGCAGTCCAAATGACTTGGACCCTTTAATTCCTCGGAACCCAGGAAGCCCCCCCTCCCCCCCCCCCCCCCCCCCCCCTGCCCTTTAGAGGACAGCCGGTCCGAGGCCCCGGGGTGACGGAGCAGCCAAGTCTGGCACGCATCTCGACACTCTCGGTAATCCCCCGTGAGACCCTCACAGAGCGCTGGATTAAGAAGCTGTGCAGATCTGGCCCAGCCAGTGGGTGTAATAGGCGATTAAAACGAGGCTGAGCGATGGATGGATGACGCCTGATCATAAAAACAGAGTTGCGTGGAGCCATGAATGAGCCAGTGAAATTACCAGATAAGTCGGGAACGAAAGGATCAGAAACTTCTTAGTCTGAGTGTGAGTGAGTGAGTGAGTCCAATATATATCAGATATCTGTCAGAGGCCAAAATCGTTGGAGGAACTTGATCAATGTTCCAGAATGCGGCAGTCAAACCCTCAAACGTGTTTGAGTTTATAAGCAAATACATCCAAACTTCTCACTTTAAAAAAACTATCAGGAACTTTCTTTCAAAGGGTGCCATGTGATTGAAAGCTCATGGTATATTTTTGCTCTTGCCAGCACCATTAGGCTAACTTCACCATGGAAGCCATTAATATAGCGTTGAGCCACTACAGTTTTAAGTCTCACAAATCAAGGCTTTTGATGAATATCTTGTCCGAGCAGATTAGCTCAAATCTGGGCGGAGCCGTGTTTCACTTTTTTGACCAATCAGGGTATCTGTCAGTGCATAATAAACAAACCCGGCCTGCAGATCTAAATCGTGGTTTACAACACTGTTGAGCCTGACACGGTAGAAAAACTCCTAAAAAAATCCCATTCTGAAATCTTCTTTCAATCAAGCGAATGAGTATTATTCTGAAGAACAGAGCCGTCCTGGTCTCAGGCTCTGGGACGTCTCCCACATGAAGTTCTGCTAGAACAATGTCGGACTAGTGGATCCCAGATGGCTGATCCACTGAAATGTAAATATTCCACTGAGTGTACTTACCTCCAGCCACCTCTAGAGGGCCGTGCTTCTTCTTCAGCTCCAGGACCGCTTCAGCAAACTCCTTCCCACCCTTCTTCTCCAGAGCGTTACCTGAGGAGGGGGGGGGGGGGGGGGGGGGAGAGAGAGAGAGAGCCCCGGGGCCATTACACTACCATCCACCTCTTTAGTTCAGCACAGATACAACAGAGATATAGACCAATCGATGGATACAGACAAACAAGGACCGACAGCATCGTACAGGCAGAGCAGAGGGCACAACCGGCAGACAAAAGAAAGGAGATGTGGTTTGAAATGGAATGTGTGCAAAGCGGCTTCACAGCGCGGTCGACTAGAAGAAACAAGACGGACACGAGGATCTCAAAAGAAAGCTTAGATCTTTCTTATACGTTGATAGATATTTAGACACGCTTTTGTTCAGTTTGGTTTCTTTGAAGTATTTTTTAAACTTGTTCTCATATATATATATATAATTTAAATCTGCCGTGGGTAACATTTTCACTGGTGTCATCACCGTTGTTCATGTTGCCCACAGGAAAGGGTCCTCAAGGGCAGAGTTTGCGTGATGTTGGGTCAATAAGGTTGCAATAATACAGAATAAAACACATTCACCCATGACTCAATTACATTTTCAAGAAAAGTGATGTTGTATCAAGTGGTAACCTGCCAAATCACACCCGGTTATCGGTTGCACAGTATTGAATGTTTTTGGCAAAGGGAAAATGGCATATGACCGATCCCACTACTAGAAAGCAATAAATTATAAAAAAATAAATAGAAAGATTGCCACCGCCTCACAGAGCCCAACGCAGCCAAGCTGGGGGGCTTGATGTCCAAAACAAACCCCTTTTGATTAGGGAGGCAGGAAAGACATCAAATTAATGTTCAAATCAATTCTGATAAACAAACCACTGATATTTGAAGGAAGGGTGTTTAGGAAAACAAATTAACTATGGAGATTGGTTAGCATAAGGAAGCACATTGTTCAAGAGTACTTATTTGATAAATATTCAAGCCCATATTTGAAGAAACATCTTAGATACTGTTGGCATGCGAGTACCTCAGAAGTTTGAGGGAAAAGGTTGTTAATAAATAATTAATAAGTAAGATTACGTTTTTGTTTCATACATTTCGACGGATGTTTAAAAAAAAGGTAAGTTAGCAAGTAGTTGAGCTCAACCTGCCGACAGTGAAGCAGTGTGAAGCATTGTGTTGGACAGCGGCAGCGAGACAGAGACAGAGGGCAGCCTGAGTGCCAGCACTTTGATTAGGTTCCACCCAGTGAGCGGAGCTAAAGCGCTGACAGCCAGCCTATGAGGGGGGAGGATGGCGGGCGGACGGATAGCGAGGCCGGACTCCTCTAGTCTGGGGTGGCGCGGCGGGGGGGGGACGTCTTTACCTACTTCACCACCTGTATAGAAGGACGAGCTGGTGGGGTGAACGACCGCCTCGCTCTCAACGTTGGAAAGATCGGCGCGGACAACTTGTAACTATGGACAATGATGACAACAACAACAATGACACCAGGCAAACAACATGATGGTAAAACATAGTGAGGTGGTGGGGGGTCCATGTGGGGAGGGGACACTCACACGAAAGAAAGAAAGAAAGAAAGAAAGAAAGAAAGAAAGAAAGAAAGAAAGAAAGAAAGAAAGAAAGAAAGAAAGAAAGAAAGAAACAAACAAACAAACAAAGAAACAAAGAAACAAAGAAAGAGCTCCTTATTGGCTGTAGCACACAGGAAGTAACACGTTTTACTAGGAAATGGGGGAGGTTCAATATGTCATCGCCTGATCAGGAAGCAGGATTCTGAGCAGTTTTCCAGATCCATGAAGACATTAAAAAATGAGTATGAAAAAAATTAAATACACACATTCAATATATATATATATATGGAGAAGTATAACGCTGCTTTCTGATTAAGCCACTAAGTGATCGTATTCCAAGCCAGTGATGTCACAGGAGGAAAACAGAGCAGAGGGTTGCTTCACTTTAAAATCAATGGCCTTACGGCAACGGGCAGACTTAAGTGACCACTGCCTATCCTCTATTGGTAATGTGAGGCAACCAACCGTATGAAATCCACCTGAAATCAAACCTTCTGATAGACGGAGCGTGCAGGAGGACATGATCTTAAGGAGGAGGCTGATTAATTGATTAACGGTCAGAGAGCAGAATGATCACATGCGTTAAGAGCAGGTATTAACGGGTAAGACACACTTGTTCTACAGTACGATCGTGTTTCTAGAATCAAGGTTTGTTCATCGTGTTATCCTTTAGACATGCCTCCACCTGTATCTTCTTCAAATGGGCTTTCTTAAACAGATACTAACTAACTAACCAACTTCAGTCCGGTATAGTCCGTGTCGACCTCAAGGAATGGTGCACTCCAGGTTTGCAGAGCCATCACACAGCGGCACTGGGTTCCGATTATCGGACCACATCCGTTTTGCATACACGTAATAAGTACCTCTTTACTGTTGTATTGCTGACCTGATCTCCCTTCCTGCATTGATCGGTGGAGGTACAGTTTATCTAAGAGGGGACACTGTTCAAAGCAGATCTGACCTTTCCTCCAAACCCGCTCCGTCACACAGACAGAAACAGAAAAGGGAGAGAGGAAGCAGAAGGCAGCGGGGGGGGGGGGGGGGGGGGGCTGGCTCACCTAGGTCATCCTTAAGCTCAAGGTCAGCGTTGGTGGGGTTGATGACCCCTTCCACGTCAAAGCCAGCCAAGTTGCTGACCTCACTGTGGATGAGGTTGAGCTGGGGGGCCGGGGAAGGGGGGGGCATGCCAGAGTGGGGAGGAGCAACCAAAGTCAAATGGGACACGTGGGAAGGAAGCAAGGAAGGAAAGGAGGAAGGAAGCAAAGCCATTACAGAGAAAACAATAACGCATTTAAAAGGATACCTTGAATTTGAGTTGGAGGTTCATGTGAGAATCCGAACCGTTTGTCCGGATAGTTTGTTATGAGAAGCTCATCAATTGGTCTCAATTGGCATTTGTGGGCTTATTCTAAAAGATTTCTTTGAAAAAAACTTTAAAAAATATTTGTGTAGTACCAACCTGTTGAATTAAAACTTAATTTAATTATCTGAATATAAATAAATGACCCTTAATAAGTAAGTTTAGAAACATACTTACTTGTCACTAGTGCGTGTGTGCACATGCGTGTGTATGCGCATTAGGCCCAAATCAACATGTCTGTGAGAGCAGCTGGTTCAAAGTTTGTATTTTAGAATCATTCCATTCAGAAAGTCAAGGTATCCTTCTATATGGTTACAGCTTTAGTATGAATTCATTGCAACTTTTTTAAAAGCATACCAGTAATATAAGAAACGCTTATTTTTTCATATTTTCAAAGGTGCAATTGATGGAAATGAAAATGATGTTATCAATGTCCCACGCTAAACTTTTTATGGCAACACCATGTCCAATTTTACAGAGAGTACATATTCTCATCCATTGAGACGTGGATGTGTGGATTGACATCCACACGTCCAACTGAAGAGTTACAAAGGCTCTAGGGCTGACCACAAGATTCTAGGGCCAGTCACGGAGCTCCTGGCCAACTGAAGCTTTGTGTTGGTTGCACATTCCTTAGAACAAATAAGCACCTTCTTTCAACTTTACTTATTTTTAGGCTTCATCGCTGAGGTTAGTTCTGGGAAGAAGCAGTTCCCCCGAGTCCACAACTTGAACAATAATGGCGCATAGTGATGCTTTAGAGGTGTATGAAGAGAATCAGATCTCAATAACATTTAGGTTCTGCACCAATCACAGAGAGACGATAGTTCTCACTGATGAAACATAACCGGACCCTTATGTTAATCCTGAAGAGGAATGGATATTGGATAGCCTTTGTCCAAATGGCCAACTATTGCATGGCCCAATATAGGATATTATAGCATACACTGATCTATTATCTACCAAAGATGATGACTGCAATCCGCCATTTGAATGACTTGGATTCATAACCATCTTCTGTTTCTATTAAAGGGAGTAAATCCCATGGTATATTAATTATTTCGGATCCCTGGCCTTTGTGTCTCACAAAGTTAACGGTATAACAAATTCCTTTTTCGTCACACCTAACTTCCTGTGACACTCAGAAACACTTCTATAGAAACACTGGACAGAGTTTCATGCTTTAGTCATAAAACGCACAGCCCTGTGCCCTGGCCTCCATATACCAGCTTATCTGCTCCACTATAAAGAGCGATCACAGGTATGAGTCCTGTGTGTCTAGCGGTGTATAGCTTCCAAGCACTAAATCCTCCCCCTAAACATTAGCCTCACTAAAACCCAATTAAACCAGATACGCCTCACGTTTCAAAATGTTGCCAAAGAACATTAAAAGTTTACCCAGCTGGCTTACAGTTAAGAGCAGTGGAAATAAAACCTCCAGTGTGGTTGTAATGCAAAAGTAGTGTAGTAGTGTAATGTAAAGTACATAAATATTCAAACAGATTTCTGATGTGGAAATTGGAGGAAGCTTTCACAGAAGTTTTGATAGTCGGTATGGATTGGGACAGCCCTAGATGGTTAATAAAATATATTTCACAAAGTTAAGTGGTTTTAACCATTATTAGTTTGCCCTTTAGTTTGAGTTCCGTTTCGAAACTCAAGAGTTGACAGAAGCAATGTACTAGGATATAGCTGGAATCTGGAAACCACGGGAATTTACTCTTATAAAAGCCTTGTTTAGATTTTAAGAGAGACAATCGTGATTAATAACAGAAGGAAATACCGAAAGCAGCACAATGGGTGGACAGCACTGCCAAAGCAATGCAGGGAAAGCAACACAAGTGCGACACAAAATGATGCTGTGCCAACACTTGTTTGGTTATAGCTTAACTTTCTAATTTCAACTCATCCCTGAATTAAAAATAAGGTGCATTTTGCCCTTGCAAGAGAAGAAACGTATTTTGTGACACAACTCTGAAGCTGTAGTCCATCTATCCTAATAGCTAGTCTTTCCTTTCCCTGCAGCAGTATGCATGGACATACAGTAAATATAAAGATGTTGCAGACTTTTAGCCCCATCTGCTGAGCTACATGCACATCTCCACATTGTGGAGAGGCCGATAGCATTCTGTGAACGACTACCATTTAACGGGATAGCTGAGGGTTTCCTGGATAAGAAGTAGTACAACGTTTACCTTTCTCACCCGAATTCAATGAGCTGTTAAAACATACATTTTCAATCACATATTATAGATATTTTACATCAAATTAAATGGTCTATTATTATTTATTGGTTCTCAACATAGATCAAGATCCCTTGAATCAAGATAAACAACTCATTGACACCAACATTTGATCTTAAAGTAAGTGAGGTAAGCTACCTATGGCGGTGCCGCTACCTACGGCCCCCCATGTCTAAGATGGCAAGCGGCAGGGAGCACCTACCTTCTGGCCCAGGAAGAGGCTCTTGGTGGAGAGAACGGTGAAGCTGTCCGACGGGGACCCCTCCGTGGTGCTGTCTGCTGACACTGCCTTGCTCACCTCCCCCGGCTTCTGAACAACACAACAACCCGGAGTGGCGATGGACAACTTATCTAGTATTCATGAATGAACTAGTATCCCTTCACCCCCTCCAAGGTGCCTCACCCTGACTTACTTTAATTCTTCCGCCTGTCTTTTTCGCGCTGGATTTCTTAGCCATGGGTCTCTTGGTTGGCTTGGGTTTCTTCTCTGGGGCGGGGGAGACGGGGGTCTCCAGTTTGCCCTTGGCTCCTCTCTTTTTGGCCAGCAGTTCTGGGTGGATGTTGGGCAGGACTCCGCCCGCTGCGATGGTCACACCCTTCAGCAGCTGGGAGACAAACAGACAGTTCTGGTTCGACAGGGGATTTTTTTTGTCTATCCCCGTAGGTGGTTTGCATGTGTACTCAGCCGGCTACTACTGCCAATACACCTTGATTTTAAAATGTTGTGCTTGTGACTTCAAAATGTTTAAAAAGTATGCTTCAAATATGTTTTTGCCAGGGACTTGCTTGTTATCTGATAGGCCTCAGCTTAGTCGGCTGCATTGTACTCATCCCCATATGGGACTGAACTCTCGTAAGTAACATCAGACTCATTAATGCCGTCCCATGAAAACACTTCCAGGAAACGGAGAACGGGATTTGAACCTACTTTTAAATTTTATTTTAGATTTCAAAGTTCAGCTCAGATAAACCCACAACGCATGCAGATCCTTAGCACATCTTCAAAAGCCTTTTGCGACACCAGAGAGTAAGTCATAATCCTGTTCACCGTCTCTTTTCAATAGGATGAGTTTTGTGTGACACACACACACACACACACACACACACACACACACACACACACACACACACACACACACACACACACACACACACACACACACACACACACACACACACACACACACACACACACACACACCTTCCATTCTGTGTGCAGTCAAGACAGTAAATCCACGGCTGCCGTGGACCACTAAAGGGGGTCACCTGGTTGAGCTCCTCGTCGTTGGCGATGGCTAGCAGGATGTGTCGTGGAGTGACGCGGCCCTTCTTGTTGTCCCTGGCTGCATTTCCCGCCAACTCCAGGATCTCAGCTGAACCAAACCATAGAAAAACAAACTGTACAGCGCTACAAAATTGACTAAATAGCTAAATATATGTGTTCAAAATGGACCCTTTAAGCTGCCGTCATTCGGCACTACAAAGACATCAGGCTGTTAGCCATATCCAATGGTTGTTATTGACGGACATGTTCCATCTGTGTTGGCCAACTGTCTTTAGTTAGGAGTTCTGGGTTTGTCGGTTTGTACAAGGACACTGCAAGTCAACTGGGTGGACCTTCCCACTTGTTAAGGAATTATTAAAAGGTGTGTTTTCAAATGGTTTGGAATGGCTAACCACCTGAGGTAACACCACCTGGTAAAATAGGGGTCCTTCGAGTGCTGCCACCTTATGGTGCTTTTCCACCGGAGGGTGCCGTTCGGTTCGGTTCACCTCAGTACGGTAGGGAGGTGGCAATATAGCCCAGCTCAGTTCCGAGGTCGCGTTTCCACCGCCGACAGTACCCTTATGGTAGGTTGGATGTCGATCGCAGCGGCAGCTACCAAAACATCGTGACATCATAGCAGCGCGACAGTGTAGCCTGCTCAATAAAAACAATGGAAAAGAGGCACGCGACACATTCAACAAAGAGCTACCATGGAAGTCGTTTCGGAACGTCTCCACCTCCTTGTTCGCCCAAGCTAAAGTTTTGCGCGACATGTCCATTGTCCAGAATAATACCTCGCGGTACTGTTTGTTTGTTTTTATCCCTATGTCGCCCGGAAGTGACGTTTCTGTCGACCAATCAACGGAGGGCGTGTGTAGCTCGAACTTGCCGGCACCCTTTCAGGCGTCTCAGCACCCCAACGGAAGAGTACTGGAGACGAGTGCAAAACGAGTACGGCTCAGGCCCACTTTTGACGGTGGAAACGCAAACCGTGCCGCACCTTTTGCAAACAAAACCGAACCGCACCCTCCGGCGGAAATTGCCATTATAGTCCTTCCTGGTGTGCAATAAGACACGTCAAATCTTTTGTATTTCTACAGTGGCAAATTTACAGGTTGTTGATTTGAAACCTTTTGACACTTTTAACATTGGTGTCCGGACAGGATGTTTCAGCTCGTCCTTCCAGCGGGAAAAGTTGACTAGTGCTGAGTTTGAATTTGCTGTTGGCCAATGGAAAGCTTACAAATCTCTCTCTCCTGCTACACGATTGCACTAACCAAAGTGTAACGTTGGCCCAGATTCTGGCTTAAACTCTGATTCATGAGGCTGTAGCCAGCACTGCGATCTGAAGACTAGACCGGACCCGGGCATCTCACCGGTGAGGTACTCCAGCACGGCGGCCATGTAGACCGGCGCCCCAACACCGATGCGGTACTTGGGAAGGCCCCTCTTGATGTAGCGCAGCATGCGACCCACAGGGAAGATGACCCCCGCCTTGCTGGACCGGGACGTCTTGGTCGCCTTCTTCTTTCCCCCTCGGCTCGACATGGTGCTCCCTGCAGCGCTCAGCTCTGGAACTCAGGATTCTGCTGCTGGCACTGGAGAGTACAACCAGAGATACCCACTGAGCCAATGACTCTTCTTCTGAGTCTCAATTGCTAGGCCTGGGTCCTCCTTGACACACACGTACAAGTGCGCACACACACACACACACACACACACACACACACACACACACACACACACACACACACACACACACACACACACACACACACACACACACACACACACACACACACACACACACACACACCTTTTAAATGATACAGAGTTCAGCACGTTTTAATACTAGTAATTAGAAATGGATTTCTGAGCCAAATCCATGACATTTTCATTCATTTCAATCATTAGGCCTACTATTTAAATCGCCCTTTATTATCATGTAAAACTAACGGAGATATAAGTTGGTCTTCGTGTTCCCGTGCAAAGTTCAATAAGACATATGATATTGTTAATCAATTGAGCTCATCGATTAACCAAGCTCCACCGCCTCGTATTAATGCCAAACAAATCACCATTAACGTTTTTGGTCTTGGTGCTTTTTTTTTTTCTTCCGGGAAAACACACGACCTATACCAATGTTTACTGGCTTGATGCTAATCGAGAACATCCTTGTTGTTTTCTGCAACATCTGTTGTCCAGGTGGCCGAAAGGGTTAAATCTAACAGCGGCATTTATTTAGCAGCGAGACGTTGACAGTCCCACTGTTTCCGCATGTGAACCCGCTACCAGATGACATGCGAACCAACCAGCGCAATAGTTGCTGATGTTTGTTAATTCAGCTTGAAATTAAAAGCGGAATGCGCATTAAACGAAAGAACGGCCTAAAAAGCCCAGCTGATCTCCGAGTAAAACCCAACAACAGCCGCGCCTGACAGCTCCCCGACCGATAGTGCCGACTAGTGCTGAGCGCTGTGGTGGGCAGCACTGGTCGGCATACTGGCCTCCATTGGAGAGAAACGCAACATGGCAGTATATGGGAAGAGTTCCGGGCGCAGGCGGTGCATTCAGTGCTCACGGCGCATCGGTGGACGAACACACGGGATGTTATGAAGACCCAAATAAATACTTACAGAAGAGGCCCCGGCAGAAGGTCTATGTTCGGTGACAACAAGCCCGGGCAGCGTCCTCTCGACTCCCACAATCCTCAGCGCGCTCATGAAGGTCTAGAGCGGGAGAGCGCCGCTGTGGCCATGCGTGCGATGGCGCGCTTTACTGGAAGAGGTTCACACCACAGACTGTAGGAAGCACTGACTACATATCCGCCTGCTCTCATGTCTACGTAATAAACGCGGCGCCAAGCGAACGTTTATCGACACGCAGTTGCATTATGTTGCTTGATCACATGACGTTTTATTTGTTAGCTTCAGTGCTTTATTGCATAATGTTTTAATAGCAGGAACCATAGCGCTGATTGAAAAAGATAAGTGACATAAGGAGGTTTTTAGCAATCCTGTGGTGTTCTAGTTTAGGTCAATAATGTTTAATCAGCAAATTAGCAAATCTCACTCAAAGCTGTACGTTCTGAATTTGCAACCACAGTGGCATTTCCTGATACCGACCCATCTTATCTTACTGCGCCATACACGAATTGAAAATAATTGTAATAAAAGGCCAACGGGACATTGAGGTACGCGCACACGAACGCAAAGTGTTTCTTATATTGCTATTCAAAATCCAATCAAGTCCCCCCAGGGCCGGCGCTGGCCGTTTCGGTGCCCTAGGGCCTAGGCGACTCGACATTAAATTGTGCCCTGGACAGGACTTCCGAGCGGGGGGACGCCGAGCGCCGAGTGATAGGTTATACAATTAAGAAAAAACAACGGTAGGCCTCTTCATAAGTAATTTATATATTTTTGTAATTCAATAATGTAATTTAAAATATATATATATTTTTTAGGAACCTTAATTTTTGGTGCTCCCCCCAGGTAATTGGTGCCCTACGTACTCTGCGTATAGGGAGCGTAGGGCCTGAGTCGCCGTCCCAAATGGGAAAGTGCTGTCAACCCCATGATAACAACAATTGTGCAATACCAATATGTGCCACCGGAGGGCAAACATCATCTGTACAAATATAACCATTACTGTGTGTTTAATCAGTAATCTCAGTAAGCATTGTCTTTAAGTCAAGTTTGCACAGATAAGATCCAGGCCCTAGGGCCTAGAGCAATGGTCAAAATATGCTATCTGTACACAGTTGACAGATTTTATTTTTTGCGCAAATGAACACTATGAAAATAGACCCTTGAGAAAAACCAATATATAGACAAAGCTAGTGTTTCGGTGAAGACGCTTCGTTCAGCAGCCTGGCTGAGACCACCTGCAGGACCACGTGATCCAGGACGCTCTGATCAGTGGTCCAGCCAAACCGAATCAACTCATAACATCTGAGGGAAACATTACAACGGGATTAACGATGGAATGAACAATGCAAATCCATTGTCGATAATGATCACATTACCACCATTATCACATATTGCTGAAAAATGAATGATAATTGATAATAATGTAAATGTTTATATTTCAAGAAAATAAAATCCCACGCACCAACTGCAGTAGCCTACCCTGGCCTTCCACCAGTGGTACTTATACTTATACTCAGTGGTGTAGTCTACGTGATACGCAGGTATACGCCGTATACCCACTAGGAACGCATCAGGATTTGCGTATACCCACTTAAAAATGTGCACGGATACGCAGGGCCGTAGCACCAAATCCTGGGCCCCTATACTATCGGTACTGATGGACCCCCTGCGCCAGATTGTTGACGGGGGGGGGGGGGGGGAGGTAAAATAATTTTTTTTTTTTTTTTTTTTTTTTTTTTGGTCATGGGCCCCCCCTCGGCCTTGGGCCCCCCCACAACTGTCCCCTTTGTCCCCGCAGTCCGACGGCCCTGCGGATACGTATCAATCGTCTTGTGACAGATCTTTCACTTCTGTGTTTATTTTTCGCAAATACCGGTTGGGTATAACTGCAATAAAATACTTTAAGCAGGGGAAGTTATCGCCTACATTCACCATTCATAAAATTCCCCCTGCGCGCTCGCGCTCTACACTGTCTCTGTTACGAAGCGCGAAGCTGCCCCTGCATCTCTGCACGTTAGTTGGCGGGCCGAGCCCCTCCTTCTCGCGTGTGTGTGTGTGTGTGCGTGCGTGCGCTCGCGCGTGCGTGTGTGTGTGTCCAGTCCTCCCATATTAATGTGTAAACCACATAATAAGTAGTCAACAGAAGACAATGTTTTAATCCCACTTTATATCTCCTTGTTACTTTTAGATGAGAACCCCTTGGCCAGCCTTTCAGACTGGGTGTCAGGCTAGGGAATTTAAAAACAGGCATCCTTGGTTAGAGTGGAGGGAAAAAAAGTTAGCTAAATGTCAGCCAACATACAGTTGGTATACACAATTGAAATTCATAATGTTAATCACTATGCAAATGAGAGTATAGCTAATTCATGGTCATTTTTAAGGTGCAGTAATTTCACACTTTTACACAATTCAATTACTGTATGGTATGTTAGATAACATCAGTAAGAGCTCAAATTAGAGCAATTGAAAGAGTGAAACATTAGACTCCTGTCATCTCCTTCTCATGCACTGGTTAGCCATGGTTGTAAATAGTTCATTAAATTATTTTGAGTAGATTTTTTTCCTTGTTTAGCATGTGCTATTGCTACTATAAACATACAAAGGACAACTTGTCATTTTTGTGTTCTATTTGTTCATACTGTTATTAAAACTGATAAACCTACTCAGCTTTCCATGATTGTTGATAATCGTTATACTCTTAAATCAGCGGGTTGTAGACCCCTGCGTTGGTGAGTGTGGTGCGACACCCCATAAGCGCCACACACGTACACGTACCGGTGGGACGGGTTTGTACGAGGCTGGGAGGGAATCATCACAGTATACCCACTACAATAGAGTAGACTACACCACTGCTTATACTAGATAGAAAAACCCTGATCCAGATAGTCTGTGAGGGCGTTCGCGTGTTTTTCTCTTTTTGTGCACAATTACGGAACAGAGTTGTTACGTGGAACAGGTTACATTGGATAAGGAAGGATACAATGTAGGACAGTATGTCAGAGGTGAGGTTACGTCTCACATAGGCCTTCATTATGTTGCCCTCTCATAGATAGACCTACATTATTTTACTCTCTCTCACATAGGCCCACATTAATGTTCTCACTTAGGCCTCTCTCACAAAGTCCTTCATTAATGCAGTGACTATATTTCTATCCATAAGAATACGTATATGAAACGAATAGCATCTGAAGTAGTTCCAATGTACCAAAACGGACAACGCTAATATTCAACACTTTTCATTCCTATTCGATTTTTTTCTTATATTTACTAGGCCTAGAACATAAACATTATTAGCGACGTAGACTTGCAGTGTGCAGTACAATCTTTGCCCTTTCCCCTGCTGCAATGCCGCTTTTTGAACTTTAACCCGCACGTTGAAGGTTTTGATCCTTCGATGCAGAAGCAATAACCCCCGCAAATCGACAAAATCTAAGACCGCCAGCAGGTGGCGCTTCCGTGTCTTAGTGTTGAGGGGTCAGCTGACCACCGCTGAACCAATGACATGGACGTACTGGACCGTATATAGTGTTCGGGTCAAGGTAAGAGACCGAAGAGCGACCCGGCGTCTCCTGTTTACTTCAAAGATGACGTTCAACAAGGATACTAACAGTGAGTGTCTGCATTTCGCTTTGATACTGTGAATAATATTATTCATTTGTACGACCATAAACACTTATTAGGTTTGTTATATCCTAGTGCATAAAGCGCAGCCTGGTGGTTTGGTTTCACTTGGCGCTGTATCACTTGACGCAGCGCCAGGTTGGCGACTTGCAGCACAACTTTAGATGATGGAAGTTAAGAATATAAAACAGCTCTTTCAAAAGCATATCGTTTTTCTGCTCGAATGTTTTCAACGCACACGTAGACATTACTATTCGTATAAACATATCTTATTACAACATCATAATTATTCAACCCAAGCGATGGAGGAATTAAACAACACAATGCATTTCTCCCGATAGGCCTGTGCTGTTTTGATTGAAAGCTTTCCAAGTGTCCGTGACCCTTTACCAGAGGATCTAATGTGAAGACTTAATGCTCTTTGTTGTCTTAACAGACAGGGAGGCAGGTGACGTGAACAGCCGTGTTAAACAGGTAAGATGACAACGAACGACCGACCATGCTATTAAAGCGCAATCATTATTGTTAATTCAAAATGACAAAGAGGAATCTGTTGAATATGGTTCAGCATTATATTCAGGTTATACTGCAATTCCCGTTCTTGAATTAGGCTGTATTAAGCTGCAGGTTGTGGGCTGAAGGCTACTTTGCAATATGCAGGAGCATTGCTATTATGATTGTTTGTTAAATATTTTTAAGGCATTGAACCCATAATCAGCCGAGTTAGATCATTTCAGGTCTTGTTAGAAAATGGGACTTGTATGCTTGCCACAATCACTCACACACAAACACAGACAGACAGAAAGACAGACACAGGCTTCATGTTAAGAATTTCTTATATAGGCATTGACAGGAAATGGAAAATAAGAAATGATGAATGTCTAAATGTTGATATTACAAAAATTATGTCATGTCGGTATAATAAAGACTTGATGGGGAAGGGAAACCAAGAACTTCCTCTCTTTTTACTTTCTGCTTGGATAATCAACATAGTGATCTATGCTGTTGAGAGACTCTTGGACACTTAAATGTGGCACCACGGTGTCTCGCACATTTGTTAAACAATGTCGGTCCTTGTAACGCTCATACACCACGACGTAAAGCTACTAAAGAAGCACCATAAACATGTAGCGGGTCGTATCCATTAGAATAACACTCATCCTCCTTTCTAGAACTCCAAGCCCTTCTGTTGATCAAAGTGTCATGATGGCGTTATACTATAGTGTCCGAAAAGCTTAACCCTTTTTCGGATGCGGCGGACTTCACCCGTCGCTGCCAAGCGCTCCACACAGCTACACACAGCTACACACAGCTACACACAGCTACACACAGCTCCCCAGCCCTTTAACCTCACCAAAGAGCGACCCCTCCAACCGGAGCAGAGGGGAACGCTCACATACTGCTTGTGAGCAGCTAAAATAGGATTTCACTACAGTGTCTTTAAACAACACTTTCAGTATATTAACAGTGATAACATGGCATATTTTGACAATCATTTAAAACATAAAACGGTTTAACAGTTTCCTGTTTATGCAAATCGGTTTTGGGTTAACAGCTACCACATGGTCGTCCTCTCACAAAGCCGAGCTGTTTTGTTGCTTGTTTATGGGTCGTGTAGTCAAGCCGTTCAACCGCCCGGCTTGACTCAGACAGAATTCCATAGAAGCAGCATAACCTGACACGCAGCATTTCCCCAGTGGGAGAGAATGTTGCCTTGCCTTTTCTCTGATCACCCATAGGCGCTGCATAACGTACGCTAATTCTGCAGACCATCTTTGTGTGGTGTGGCCTCACGTGCTTACTACACGTTAATGTGTGTCTGCTAAAATAAAGGGCTGAACTCTGATTGAATTAGAGTTGATTGTGCAATGTGGTTCTCTTAGTTATTGAAGCAGGCAGTGGTTTAGATATGTCACTAATAATACTGTTGGTGCAGTTTTGCTTTTGGTCAAACGTGTGTTCTGAAATATCAGGTTGGTTTGTTGGTACGGTACAATGTGTTTACTAACTTTAATTTGAAAGATGTGTTATGGTTTTTTCTTAATCGTGGGATTACTAGAGATCCTTGTTCAAGAGAGTCCATCCCTTTTCCTTGCGTATTTAGTGTTCTTGTGGTTGCTCTGCCTTGTGTGTGTGGGGGAACCTCTCACACAGGGCCCTGTGTCTCTGGTCTCCAGGAGGGCAACGGAGGTCTGTGGGACTCCATCACCAAAGCCGCGTTCATCATGGGATCGGGGATCTTGCTGTTGGCCGCGTTCGGAAACTCGCTGACTTGGTACGCTTTGGACATACATCCTTAATACTGCTGCTGATGTTCTCTGGGGGGGGGGGGGGGGGGGGGGGGGGAATGTAGGTCCACCATGTGAAGAGTAGCCCCCCCCCCATCAGTGTAACAGGTACAATTGTTTATTTACCCTCCAACCATGCTAACAACCTTGACTTATACATACTTAATCCTGCACTATCTAACTTTACTACTGCAGCTAGTTACTCAATCTAAAATATCTGAACTAGATTGTTCCTCAAGAATAAAAACCCAACAATCCACGAGTCAACGCTCTTGCCCCCCTCCCCTCCGGGGAAAACCTCAGACCGACTGATAATGATACAGCTGCCACTCAAGCTGCTGGAGGCTTCTAGGTGTAACATGTACAGAAGTCTGGCCCTCCTATTCATTATAAAAGTAAATACAGTTCTAGAGAATACCAGCCCGGGCAGCGTCTCTTCCTGCCCCCATACAAGTGGGACCAGATGTAACGGCCAGTGGGCAGCCCAGCTAAAGGTCTCCTCCTGGCCCAGGCACCTGCAGCGGTTCTGGGGGGCGTCGGGGGACTTCTGGCAGGACCTGTGGACCAGGCTGTACCTGCAGTACGAAGGCCATCCTGCCAGCCTGTTCTACCTGGGTGAGTCCCGCCGCCCTCCTCTCACTTTCAGCCGCGCGGGCCCCCCAGAAAAGGGCTTTTCTGGGGGTTTTGGTACTTGGTAGAGGAGCGAGGCCTGCCCCGCCTTGTTTGCTGTTTGCTCCCTTGATTTTCAGGAAGTGCACTGAACTCGGTGGGAGGTCTAGCTCAGGGCAGGTGCAGGAAGTGGGAAGAATGGGGACCATGCTGGTGGGAGACAATCCAGACAAACAAGGTCATCTTTAGGTTGTGTTTACAAGCGCACACCGGACCACAACATGGCATGGGGCAGTATATCTAAGAGATGATACAGAGGGACTCTTCCTCTCTGCCTCACTGACTCTTTCGCTCTGTCTGCAATCTCTTCACTCTCTCTCTGCACCCTGTTCTCTGCTCACTCTCTCTCAGCACTCTCTTCACTCTCTCTCTGCACCCTGTTCTCTGCTCACTCTCTCTCAGCACTCTCTTCACTCTCTCTCTGCACCCTGTTCTCTGCTCACTCTCTCTCTGCACCCTGTTCTCTGCTCACTTTATCTGCACTCTCTTCACTCTCTCTGCACCCTGTTCTCTGCTCACTCTCTCACTGTGCCCTGTTCTCTGCTCACTCTCTCCGTGCACCCTGTTCTCTGCTCACTCTCTCTGCACTCTCTCTGCAACCTGTTCTCTTGCACTCTGTATGCACACTCTCTCAAACTCTCTCGCACTCTAGCTAGATTTATCAATCTGAATCAGCGGGGGCTGTTAACTTTTGGGATCAAAGAAGATTATGAGCATAAGTTCTTTAAACATTGCTTTACTCTGGCCCCATTATGAGCCAGAGTAAAGCACTGTTTCAGGCATCTTAGTGTCACAAGACACATGTTAATGGCTAGGATTTTAAATTACTCACTCCAATTCGCTAAACTGTAAGGTATTACGCAGTATGGTAAATATTATTTGAGTTTTAAGCTACAAAAAGCCAATTATTTGAAACTAAAGCTGAACTGAACTACATGATTGGAACATGAATTATAGTACTATAAACAAGCTCACCTCTAAAGATAACATTCCTGTCACAAGACTGCGGGTTAGCACAACATTATTAATATTATCACAAGATATTACGTTCGGAATCACGTTGATATCTGCCTGAGGTTTTGGGGATTGGGTTATGGGAAAGCTTCCATGTTTACCTTCTCTTTTTATACTTTAAAGAGATAACGTATTATGAAATTGTAATGGCTAACGAGTTTTGTTCAAGTTTTCGAAAGATCCAGCAAATGTTAGAATGTCCCCTCATTCCTCACATTAAATAAGGGGTGTGTTGGCTGTTTGTCGCTCATTGCCTCGGCCCTACAGGGACAATGTTGGCCCCCCTAGTGACATTCTGGGGCACCAACGGGCTACTCCTATTGGTGGACGTGACGGGCTGGCCCTCCTTCATCACTCGCTACCGTGTGCAGGCTGACAAGAACAGCCCCGTAAGTGCAAGCCCTGTTTTAACCCCTTATTTCTGCCTACTTCATCCTACTTGTCTTGACCAGGACACGTCAAAGCCCAGGGAATGAGATGATTAAATGAGCCAGTCAATAGGTGTGTGTGTGTGTGTGTGTGCGTGTGTGTGTGTGTGTGTGTGTGTGTGTGTGTGTGTGTGTGTGTGATTGTGTGTCATGGTAATGGTATAACTATGTCCACCTTTCCGTCCACCTGTCCAAAGGTCTCTGTGTGTTTGATGAAGATAACCTTAATGACAGCTGCTGCTGATAGCAGGGAGTTGATCAGCGATGGGCAGAACGTGTTTACCAGCTCAAAGATCCAGCCGATCAGGCATTTCCTTTATCTTAGGGCTGGCCGCTAAAATCTCGAATTTCGATTTTAGAGTAAAACGATCAATAAACAAATATAATCAATTTTTCATTTTTATTTATTTTTTATTTTTTATGTTTTATAGAAAGTGCAGAAGAACAGCTAGATACACATCTGTGCATTATTTTAAGATTTGAACATTCTCAATTACAAAGTAGTTTTGGGAGAGTCATGCTGAATAGATACATCATGTCTTCAAACTCAAAAATAATCGTGATTTAGATATTGACCAAAATAATCGTGATTATGATTTTTTCCATAATCGTGCAGCTCTACTAACATCTTGTTTGCATTAATAATTTTATATTAATGAATCACTGATTTCTAATTAATTCTAATTGCGTAATAAGCCAAGTTATTATACGATATTCGATTTAGAAACAAGGTATCAAACTTGTGTCGTTGAAATACAAACACTACTGTCCTTTACAAAATACTTTTAAAAAGCCTTACAGCTTAACAGGGATTACGTTTTACTACAGTGTCACCAAATCAGAGGGGGTTACTAAAGAGCAGGTCTTATCACTCATTTACAGCCACGAGTCATAGGATCCATGCAGGACCTTGGGTAACACTGTCAGATAGACTATCTGTAATTTGTCATATTACCTAAGATATCTGATCTTTGATTCATATTTGATTATGTACACACATGCAAAGACAATAACCTGCATGTCTACACACACACGTACACACACGCACACTTGGCTTGTTTACATTGTGCAGCGTAAAATTTAATCCATTCTGAGATTAAAGGTTGAATTAAACAACCTTCGCCGTCCAATCAATGTAATGAACCAAAAAGTTATTGACGTCTCTGCCTACATTTAGGCCCAATCCCATTTCTACCCCTTACCCCTTGCCCTTACCCCTCCCCCTTGTTTTGAAGGGGTAAGGGGGAGGGGTTAGGGGAAGGGGTAAGGGGTAAAAATGGTATTGGGCCTTAACTGCTAGGTCTGGAACTAGTTCTGTTATCTGCCCCCTACGCTGGGTTTTAACAAAGCTTTAAAAGAGTGGTGTTGATCTGTGAAAAAGATGGCGGTGATCAACTCCCCGGTGATGGGCTCTCCCCCGGCAGGTGGACCAGAAGAAGCTGTGGCACGCCATCCGGCACGTGGTCTTCAACCAGCTGATGGTGTCGGGCCCCATGGTGGTCGGGATCTACTACCTGACGAGCTGGAGGGGGGATCCCCTCAACGCCCAGCTGCCCACCTTCCACCGTGGCCTGATGGAGCTGGCTGTGTGCAGCCTCGTGGAGGAGCTCATGTTCTACTACTCCCACAGGTGGGGGGACCAGGGTGGAGCGATGGAGGACCTTCACTCAGATATAAAGATGGGAACTAGTTTACTTTGCGTCCCAGGCGGGTCTTTAGGTTACATGAGGTATTCTGGCAAAAGCGAAGCAGAGTGAAAACCCTTATGGATTGATATGTGGATGGGCGTATTTATTCTTCAAAAGCGTTCTTATTCAGATCTTTTTTGATGGAGGAAATGGCCGCAGTCGAGAGGTAACATAGTGTAGGTTAAACTATACGTATCTTATCAATAGTACTTTGTGTCGTACAAAGTACTATTGTGCATGCATTTGGCTTTGTTTCTTAATAGGATACATTTGTAGTTTGATATTGCCGTTTGTTAAACCAGAAACCTGAGGACTCAGAGCTTACCTCTGAAACCTCAACACTGTGAACTAAAGCAGCCGTTGTCTAATGTGTCTCCACATCACAACATGATTTGCTGATCATGATCAGGTCATGATGGGGCTGAGGTCACTTCTAAAGGTCTAAACCCAGAGTTTTGGTTGGCAGTTGTGACAGGACCGGATGCTTCTCCTCCCCTCCCAGGCTCTTCCACCACCCGACCCTCTACAAGCACTTCCATAAGCAGCACCACGAATGGACCGCCCCCATCGGGTTGGTGTCCATCTACGCCCACCCTCTGGAGCACGTGGTGAGCCCCCCCGCCTTCGCTCCTCCACTAGAAACACTATTGGAGACCACATTCCAGCCCTGAATTGTTAATTAGATAAATAACTCTGTTAGGCAACAAAGCATCGCAATATTTCTCTATACTTTTCTTCTCTTCAATCTTTTAAATATATCCCTCGATCTGTTTTGTAGCAAGTTAGATAAATGTACGATACAAAGATGTTGAATGCATGTAGCAAACTGCTTGGAACAATGTCATTAAGAACAGTTGTATCGTAAATGAGTTTCTATTCCAATTGAATACCCGTCCATATCCACGTCTCTTCCCTGACCGCCCCCAGCTCTCCAACATGCTGCCGGCCGTGTCCGGCCCGGTGCTGCTGGGTTCCCACCTGAGCACCACCAGCCTGTGGTACTGCCTGGCCTTCATCAGCACCTCCATCTCCCACTGTGGCTACCACCTGCCCTTCCTGCCTTCCCCAGAGTTCCACGACTACCACCACCTCAAGTGAGTCTCCCTCCGCACCGCAGTGGCCGGGTTTGGATGGGAAGACGGCAGTGGCTCAGTGAACGGTTAGGCTGACAAGGCTGTCATCTAGTCTGAGGTCGACTGGCTCAATTCTGGGTTGAGGAGACGTTTCACTTTGTGAGACACTCGCCAACAGAAAGGCTTCATATGGGTTTCGACCAATCAGGGTTCTGGAGGTTGGCATCCGTTAGTTGGCCTACAGCAAACCCAAACTCGGCAAGCAATAGTACATTTTACGGTTCAAGGACAAGACAACCCAGACGGACATCAAAATTCCTAAGTGGGTGTAAATTAAGGCTATTAAGGAAATTCTTGCTAGCGCTTCAAACGTTCTTTAATTATATTTAATGTGACCTCTGCAAAAGCCAATTAAGAATTATGACTATTCCCAGCTCAATGCTGACCAATCGGGGCATCTCTTCCCTGATTAGTTCAGGGAATTAATCTTGACTGTCAATCCCAGGTGCATGAATGCAACATTTCTCAATGGTGGAGAAACGTAGGGAGCTTTCTCTTACTCTTTCGAACTCCAAGTACGTTTATGAGTACCACATTACTACAAGTGCCAACATCCACTTGTTTTCAAGAGGGAACACTTCAATTCATTCCTTCTTCTTCCAAATGGCTCTTTCATCCCCAAAGTGTATACAAGTCATTTATCAACAGCTTCATTGAAGTAGGAGGGAAGAGGGCCTCATTCCCTGTGCTCGTCCTCTGGGTACTGGAGTAGAATCAGCTGGGCCTAATTTCCTGCTGCTCCTCCTCAGGTTCAACCAGAACTTTGGGGTTCTGGGTGTGCTGGACCGACTCCACGGCACCGACAGCAAGTTCCGGCAGACCAAGCAGTACGAGCGCCACGCCCTGCTCACCAGCTTCACCCCGCTGACCGAGAGCATCCCAGACGCTCCCAAGAAGCTCCAGTGATCCCGTGACCAATGAACTTTGACCTCAGGGGAGCAGGTGGTCCCAAAACCCACGTGTGATAAACAGGCCCCTGGATATTGAAAACGAACTGCTGAAAAAAGAAATAATCCTGTTAAATGATTAATTTATTGTTTGTTTGATCGGGAACAAATAAGGAGAAGCCATGGAATGTTGTTTTTTAAGCAACTTGGGAAAAAGTAAAGGGAAGGGTAAGGGTAAAAAGTACCCAACCAGGCAGACTGCTGGTTCCTGGAATGGTCTAGTGTTAGATACCTCTTAAAGGACCTCAAGATGTCCGGTGTTGGGGAGCCGATGGCTGGTCTGTAGGTAATTCCTTAAATACGATGGGACATTTCATTTGCAACTATTCTGATTTAGAAACAAGATGATTGAGTAATGCTGGATTATATTGCTATGTCTATAAATATGAGGGACATGTCTAATTTTTCAACCTCTGGGAGGATTTCTTGTAGATTTGAACAAGAATACATGACTAATGAACCATTGATGTTATTCTCTGCATGTTTTTATGTTCATTTTGTAGTTTATGGGCAATGGAATCCCTCATTTATTTCATATTCTTAACTGCCCTTCTTAATCCTTATCTTTCCTTTCAGTGATGTCATTTTTATTATAATTAATATTTCAGATGTTTGGTAATAGCACTATGAGGACACCTGCTGCCGAGTTGGAAGTGAAAAGGGGCTGGGTTCTTCGACCCTTAACTTCTAAGTCAATCGATTGTCTTTGCATAAATTTGCACTTAATTGTGGAGGCACATATTATTTTGAAGGTTGATATTACGCATTATGTTGAACCCGTTCAAATCCTGATCCTTTGTGGGTCAAAATTGAAGAACGGTTTAATCAATAAGAGAATGTATCCATCAGTGACTCGACCCATCCAATAAAGACCATGTCTGAGTATTGATGGAGCAGCCCAGGATGAATGGGCCACCAATGGTTTACACTTCATTGTTCCACTGTTTTTGAATAAAAGAAAAGAAAAATTAAGACTTTTGTTTTGGAAAGAGATCAAGAGTTGGCGACTAGCAATGCCTTTCAGGCACCACAACCGCACAACACCCTATGGGCATCTAGAATACTTCTTCAGGTCCTAAGAGACACCAATGCAAGCCATCGCACGTTTTTCTTTTTACTAAATGCCAATCTTTTGTTGGCCACCAACGACGCTAACTTAGGTTAATCGGCGTGCAAACACAATAAATAACCACACGGTGACAGCAGAAGGTAGGGTTTTTTTGTCCATTTTGTGTTTTTTTTTTCTTTATTAAGGAAAAGCATAATTACTACAAATTACAAATAACACTAATAGCGAATCACATCAGCCTACAAAGCAGATATTATGAATATTAAATGTTATAATACAAGATCTCATTCAAGTATTTTACATTTTTTCCATTTTGTTTTTTTTGTTCCTTTTTTCCTCATTTTTGTCTTTTTTTGTTCCTCATGACAAGCCTAGGATATTGTAATGGTAATGGTCTATTAACAGGTTTTAATGGTTCGTATACAGCTATTTCTTATTTTATATGGCTTTATGGAATTTTGTCCTGTTTTTTTTTTTCAGTCTCCAGTCATCATAGCCAGCCTTACGACTCGTGAGGTCCGCAGACTGCGTCCGATGGATCCCCCCACCACCCCCCCTCTCCTCTGGTTCTCCCGTCCTCTGGTCTCCTCTTCAGTGCCCACCAGCCCGGTCCACACCTAGAGCGGTGGTCACAGCACCACCTAGAGTTTGTTCAGAGAGCCACCACATGTTCCTGTAGAACGTCAGAAGCTGTACGCTGAAAAGGGGGGGGGGGGGGAGCAACGCCGCCCTCCGTGAACAACCCCTCTTGAGTTGGGAGCGGGGGGGGGGGGGTCACCGCTAAGCTGGGGGCCAGTCCAGGTAGATGGAGGCGTGTTGAAGAGGGGCGCCCCCCGGTGGCCTGGTCCCCTTGATCCCAGGTCTCATTGATCCCGGATCAGGCATCAATAAGGTAATGCATGGAGCTTTTTCTCTTTTCTTCACCCCACGCTAATTGCTGAGTAACACGATAATCAAATGAGTGATTTTCATCTCTATTTGCAGTCTCTAGAATCAGCCCATCCTCGGTATGTAAAACCAACAAAAGAAGATCAAATAAAATAAAAGTTGGCTCCTTTTTTGTTTTGCATCTTCTGAGAAAAAAAACCAAAGCGGCTTCAAATAAAAACACATTTAAAAACTAAAAGAAACATAAGAGGTTGTCTGTACGTGCGGGAACACTGCTCATTGGGAACTTCAGAGCAAGGGCAATTTCTGAGGGGACCCAATTTAATCTTAAACATTTAAGACTTTAGAATGAGGTTTGGTTGAAGATAAAACATTGGTCACCATTCAAAAAGGCTGCCGTAAATACGACATACGTCTTTGGCAGATTTGGACATAAACTTCTAGGGCAAATTTTTGGCTTGTCTTCATAAGTATTTTGAGTCTAAATAGTATCTCCTCCGGATTTTTTGGTTCAAATGAGTTTCATTTGTCATTCTTGTCAGTGTTCCAGATTTTTAAATGGCCATTAGAGAGGGTGTAACCAATCTAACTTCAGTTACATCCTTCCTCCCCAGGGAATCTGCAACAGGTCAATCGTAACACGATCCATGGAGAAGAAAGGAAAAACAAGCAAACTATCATTTCAATGTGAAATTCTGCAACTCATTTTAAAATAACAGGGACACCTTGATGAGCTTTTCTTTCCCTTTTCTAGCGTGCAACATGTCCCCTTGCCGACAGCCCGACTACGGTCCTCAGACGCAGACGAAACAAACCCAAAGACTTCCGTAACATTGCTTAGTAACACAGCAAATAGTAAATTAAAAAGCGTTAAACAATAATGATAAAAAGACCATTAAAAAGAAGAGCCGATAAACATGTAAGGCGATATAGTCATCTGTTCTATAAACAACACCGAGCCCGCCTCTTCTCCTCTGGCTAATTCACATTTACATTAGTGGAACGGAAAAGAAAGTCAAAATAATGATAAACCACTCTAGCTGATATCATTTGCACTTGAGCGGAGAAACACCGGCTCCCTCTGATCCGGACTAAAACATGTCAAAACCAGCGACCCCAGCCAAGGTCCACCGGTCGCAGGGTTACCTCAAACACAAACACAACAAATAGTTTTCGTCCCGCTGAGGCAACGCAGACAAAAAGACGCCGGGGCGTCCGGCGATGTGTACGTGTTGACGAGCGTCTGTATCTCTGCTTTTCCCAGGATGCATTTCCGTGTGCCCGTGAGTGTCTGGCGAGGCGAGGCGAGGCGAGGCCCCCCCCCCCCCCCCCAATGCCAAGCAAGCGTGTGTCGCTGTAGAGAACCCGCCACACACCAGTGCCGCCGGGCAAGGCACCAAGGAACTCCTCTCGAAGCACCGAGCTCCAGTACCGGCCCGTCAAACTGCCCCCCCCTCTCCCAGGAGACAGCACCCACTCCTCCAAGCCGGTGATTATTTCAAGTGAACCCAGTTTGGTGTCCCAGTCCCTCAGCCTCTGGCGGTGGCGGATGGATGCGTGGATGGATGTCAGACGGATGGATGCTTGGCTACATACGGTCCGTGGAAGAGGGGGGTGGGGGGGCTGTTTTGAGAGGCGTGCCGTGGTCGGAAGGCCCATTCCCAACCCTGGGAGACCTTGTAGCACGAGAAGCGGTACGATTTGAAGACTAGGTGGGGAGGGGGGGGTGTTGTAACAGACCACGTGATACTTGGAAGACGGTTTTCAAACAAAAGGTCACAGCAGGAGGAGCATGAGGGATTGTTGTTGTCATGTTTTTTTTTCCTAGGTAAAAAGGGTGTCACCTAGTGGCCACTGTTAGGAGTGGTGACTGATATTGCGTGATCGGCCATTTTGATGCTGTACAACTGACGTTAAGGTGGCGGGCACAAGTTAGAAGCAGTGAAACCATTTAAATAAGGCAACTTTTTAACGATCATGTTCAAACTGAGGG
Organism: Gadus morhua; assembly: GCF_902167405.1. Lineage (NCBI taxonomy): Eukaryota > Metazoa > Chordata > Actinopteri > Gadiformes > Gadidae > Gadus > Gadus morhua. Next base: position 16,353,782 of record NC_044054.1, on the reverse strand, counting down.
ATTCATTGTCTTTTTTTCTTCCTTCCTCTTCTTGATGATTGGAATTTGTAATTTTTTTCCAATCTTAATGTCCAGCCCTAAATGCTAAATAAAATATTTTTTAATAATATTTCCAAGTTTCCCATCCAATCCTGTGTTTGAAGGAAGCACCGACCATATAAGGGATGGCGGTGAGGATCATGGTTTACAAGCCTGGTGGAGTCCGGTTCAGAGCTAATGAGGTCAGGGGGGTGTGGGGGTGGGAACTGAACCGGAGGGGGGGAGGGGGGGGGGCTGGGGTGGGTCCAAAGTCAATCCTTCAAGAAAAGTAAAATCAATTCTTGTCCCGAGGAGCAATAAAAAAGAATGAATCTAACATTTCAGATATAGTCCTTCCCCCCCATCCCAAAATAAAAAGGAGCCATGAAAGCGATGAACGGGATTTGAAAAACAAATTAAAACTGAATAAAAACTAAAATGTTTGGCTTGCGTGTACGGTTGGACCCGCCCTCTTCCCCCCCCTCCCACACCCAACCTCCCCCCGGCCCACCCCGCAGCCGAGGACCCCTGGTGGCCCCGGGGCCGGGGCCCGCGGGTCTGGATCGCGGCCTGCGGGCGTGGCAGGGTTACTTCACGGCCTTGTCGTCGTCCTCAGCGGCGGGAGCTTTCGCATTTTTGGCATCGTCCTTGGTGGGGTTGACGGGGCCCGGGGCCGTGGAGGGGCCCGAGCTGGCTTGGCTGTGGGGGCGGCTGGAGGGCAGTGAGGGGTGGCGCCGGCGTCCGTCCCCGCCGCTGGAGGAGTGTCTCCGGCGTCCTCCGTCCTCCATGGGGGGCTGGGGGGGAGAGAGATCAATGGTTTGGTTCATAATCGTCTTTCATCCATCAGATCCTAACAGAGCAAACATTAAGGCGTGAATGCAGAGACGAGAACGCCCGCTTGCTCCTAAGGAACGAGCGGACCCGAGGCAGAAGGCTCCACTCACATCAATCCTGAAGTCTTCCAGGCGCTTGAACTTGCTGAGGAACTCCTGCAGCTTTGGGTCGATCTCCATGCTCTTGTTCTTGGAGTACTTCAGGAAGGCCCAGAACTTCTCCAGGCCGTAGAGCTGGCCTGGGACGGGGAACGACAGACAGGAAGGTCAGAGTCCAGCCTACCGTACTCCCCACCGGGTTCACTGGGAGCCCTCATGCTGCTCATGGTGTGCAGTCTCACCAGCTTCATAGTCCTTCATGGTCTCCTCCTGGAAGTCCTTGAAGATGTCAGGCCGGAACTTTCTCTCCAGGCCGTAGCTGAAGTACCTGAACAAGCACTCCAGACCGTACCTGCAACGCACACAGTGGCAGGTCAGCGCTGCTCTCCCACCAGTCACACATCCACTCAGCCTGGATGAGGTGTAAAGCACTCAACCCCACCAGCTATCAGCATAGACCTGGTCTGCGCCTGCTGAGCTCTGGCAGCATCACCAACGCAAACGGCCGATCACAACAGGCAGTACGGTAAAATCGTCGAGGAGCAGGACAAATAGGATGAATACTATTACTTCGAAATGCAGTAGTAAAATCTGACAATATACACTTAAAGATACATTTGGTTTCTTTGTACAATGTCCCTGTTTTTTTTCAAAGTGTTATGTACAGAAATAAAGATAATATAATTGTATTCTACATATACAATCATTTATATTCCCATTGTTTATAACCATTTTAAATATGATCATATTTCTATAGATACTGGAATGCTCTGAGTGCATGCTGCGTGCAGCCATCACCAGAGGGTGAATAAAGAGAGTAGATCTCCCAGCGTCCACCAGGGGGCCCGAGCTGGGGGCCCGAGGTGCAGCCTACCTGTAGCCCTCCTTGCCGTCCTCCACCACCAGCTGCTTGAACTCCTCGTACATCTTCCTGTTGAAGTGGTCCCTCAGGAAGAAGGACCAGAAGCGGAACAGCGTGTTCATCTCCTGCGATTGGCCGATCCCCAGGCGCTTCCGCTCTGATGGCGGGGAGAGACAGAGGGATCGTTAATAACCAACTATTAACATCATTTTGTATGTTGCTCTCTTCCCCCCCCGTCTAAGGTGAATCTATCTGACGGTTTTGGGAAGGGTAATAAAGGTTCAATAATGACAAGTAGTGACTGGAAAAGACAGACCAAAGTCTGCGCACTCTGCAGTCCATCAGCAACATAACTTGGTGAGCCTGTGTGTCCACACGGGTGTGTACGTGTGTGTACGTGTGTGCGTGTCACCGTACCGTTGAGGCAGCGTCTGCGGTACTTGTGGTAAACGTGTTGCGTGAAGCCGTTCTCCTTGAGCAGCTCGTGGGAGGGGTGCTGGAACTTGGGCAGCGACTGGGGCGTGCAGCCGATGTTGCCCAGGGCAGGGGTGCCCTCGGAGGGGCTGGCGTTGGAGCTGAGCAGGGAGGAGGGGGTGGAGGTTAGGACCACTTCATGGCAGAGCCAAGCTCGCTGTAGAAGCGTTAAGTCTGGCCTCTAAACATAGATCCCATCAGTGAGCAAAATCAAAATCTGCACATATATCCGAGGTCCTCAAATACATTGAAGACAGCAATATCTAATGTATCCAATATCTAGTCCAACTTTAAAAGGCATCTATTACTCAGTTTCCCCTACTTTTACATTTGTCTTTTAATGACGCAGGCCTTACTCAAATAAAACCAATGCACGACGGCCATGTGGGGAACAGCGCTCTGGGGCAGTGCATGGTGGGTAGAAGGCCACAGGGAAGCTCCTTACCTGACGGAGGCGGTGCGGGAGCGGTGCTCTCTAGAGTCCATCACCCAGCCCACGTGGCACTCCATGGGGGGGTTGGAGCTGTGTCGGGTCTTCCTCTTCCTGGGGGTCTGGAGGAAAGAAGGGGGGGGTTTAGACACGGGTAAGCCATCCAAGCGGTGGGTTTGAAGGGGGTTGGACTGGGACTGTGGGGGGGGGTCAGAAGCAGGGGAAGGCCTCACCTTAGCGTCGACCGGCCGGCCCTCCTTGACCACGGGGTAGAAGCGCGGCGTCATGGTGGAGTCCTTGCGGTGGGGCGTGCGTGGCGTGCGCGGCGTGCGGGCGCCGCGGTAGTTGGGCGAGTCGGGCACGGTGGTGGGGAGCGAGCGGGCCATGGCGGAGGGCTCCGGCGCGCCAAACAGCTTGTTGGCCAGGGCGTCTGTGGGGACTGGGGGACACACACACTTCACTCACAACACGCTCCTCTTCCTCAGCATGGACTGAAAAACGCTGTTCTGATCTTCATAGACGCAGCGTTTAATGCCCGTCATTGGGGGTCTCACACCATCACTTACTTAGCTGGCCCTTTGGAGGGCCTGGGGGGACTTCTTGGTTGGGGTCCACCGGCGGTTCAGGGGTTAAGCAGTCAAACTCTTCCCGGGTGATCAGGTGGACCTTCTTGAAGTTCTCCACCTCTTGCTGCAGAACGCACAACATCCAGTGTGAATACATTGAACCTTAGTGAAACCCACCATACGGATTAGGTCACGGAAACAATGTCAAATCAACGATTGATGATCAAATCAAACAGAAACCAGTAAATCTCCTCTTAAAGTAGGTAACAAGCTTGATGGACGAACACCCACACTAAACAGCGTCAACAAACCAAAGGGTGGGCACAAAGAGCTCTGACCGACCTTGCCTGGAGGAGTTTGGATATGGAGATACAACAGCAAAACATGGCTGTGAGAAAAACCCTCCTCAGTTTCATGATAACCCGCTTCATGAGGTCCTCTACCCCGAAGACCTGATCAGATGAAGCTCAACGTGTGCTCAGCTGGAGCCTAACTATCTTATTTCAGACTATAACCCTACCACCACGAATGACTCCCTAACCTACACCACCTCCTCAAGGGCTCTATAGTCTAAAATCAACGACCACAACACACTGTTATGAAGGCCTTCAAAATGGCCGGTCTCTGCTGCTTCCTAAAGCTGCCGGTCTCAGGGCACCACTCACTGAGTCCTCCATGGCGACGGGGGGGTGCTGATATGCGTGAGAGTCCATCTCGTCTGCGTCTCTCTGTCCCTAGAAGCCCCCAATGCCGGACCCCAGGAAGTAGGCGGCGGCCAGCGGCCCCCCCGAGGTTTATTTATCAACAACGGCCCGCTTCCACGCGGCGCTGGAGCCGAGGGTCACGTGGGGGGGGCCCGGGTCACATGGGAGCCCGGGCAGCACCAGAAGGGGCCAACAATGGGGCCGGCCGGGCTCCAGCAGCGCCAACAAAAGGCCTCAGAGGAACAAAACCTCTTTCCAGGACAGGAGCTTTCGGGTGCTTTTGTCATATCCAGAAGAATAATAATAAAAATAAAAAAACACAGGTCAGAGGATAATGGGGCATCTAGCCCGGGGCAGAAACACCTACTCTTAAAGAACACAGTGTGGAAGCTCTCAGAGAGCGCCCTGAGGACTACCGCCGGCGGTCTGATGGCAGAGCGCTTTCTAGGCAGAGGGTGACGGCGGAAGGTCTTTCAAAGCGACCTTTAAGCACTAGAACAAATGTTCAAGTTGATATGCTACACATATCAACGTGGTCCCCGATTTGGAAATGCTTTTATTGTGTATTCTGATACATCCTTAGCAAGTAGATGACCCTCACACAATTGGGTCGTTCACGTGAATCACTGTTCTGTGGTTTGGTTCGCCGTTTTTTTATATCTTTTTGACCTTCATCAACCTGGGTCCTGACTATGGTATAAATTCTTCCTTCCTTGTCCATGATGCAACATTAAGAGTTTAATTTGTACTATTTTTATGCCATTTTATCTTTCCTTTCAAACAATACTGAAAAATAAACCAAACCCAAACAATAGGCCCATGAGGTGCATCATCTTATGGAGCAATTCTATCCTGTGTCTTCAGCTGCAGAATAAGGCTGTAACAGTGATACCATGCCCTAGCCTTCACTGCTTTCCTTCTATCCATTTGGGTTGCATGGAGACTGAAGGGGAGGTCAGCATGTTAGTAGTTCAGGTTTAGCTCCACTGCTTTCCCCTTGCACTGCCCCGTTCTATTTGGACGGTGTCGCCATTAATAGTTCCCCCTGATTGACGGGCACCTGTTTGTGTAAGTGATGCACGTCGTGGACGGACGCTGATTTATGGACAACTGTTGTTGCCATGGCATCAGTCCAAACAGAAACCAAACGCTCCCAGAATCAAGTTTCACCGCAGGCACTACCTGTCTGCTCTCCGTGACCCGTCACCTACGTTTACGTTCTCCAGTGACCAGCTATAATTCCTCGCCTGCTGAAGTACATTCCTTTGGATGAACTTCAGCCTGGTTAACGTTTGCTTGAGTACACCAAGTTTGGTGTAGATTTCCCCCCCCAAGTTAACCCTGCCGTTAGGCACTCAACGTTGATTGCGCAAATTTGGCTGTGCAGCCACCACTATGTTACAGGTTATGGGTTCCCCAAGACCATGTTTAACATCATGAGAGAAAAATGTAGACAATATAGATAAAGTTATATGACTAAGTCGAAGGGGTCACAAGATATGCTTGTTCAAAGTTTGCGTTTCTGTACGATTGCTATAGCGCCAACTTTGGCCCAATCAGTGACATTTCGCTTGTCTGATAAAACAAACGCGGACCGGGAGCTAGGCTTGGGCTCAGGACCTCACCTTGATGGTGGCGTACTCCGGGTCGCAGGTGTCGTCCCACAGGTCCCGCTCGTAGTAGAAGAGGCCGTCGTTGATCACCTTCACCAGCTCCGTGGTCAGCTTGGAGCGCGCCGTGTGCTTGCCGGTGCGGTCGCCGCCCGGGTGCTTGCGCAGGTAGGGCGGCGTCTGCGTCACGATCAGGATCTTGTTGACGTCGTGGTCGTCGATCTCGCAGTCCGAGTCCTCGTCGTCCGACCAGTCGGTGAAGGTGTTGCGCCGGCCGTCCATCTGCTCCATCTCCTCGTCGAACATGAAGTCCAGCTCCTCGGGCTCGTCGGGCTCGGCGCCGCCCTCCTGTTGTCAAGAACATACTTAATGTATACTGTACTGTACTGTAGCATTGTGCCGCATCTTATCATAGCCGTCTTTGTTGTTAACGGACAATGGCTTAACCTAACTATCGTTAGTGCTTTGCACTTGGTTCTAAACATCCTTACTATACCGACAGCGAAATATTGTTTCTCTTCCTTCTAAAAAATGTACTTGTTGTAAGTTGCTTTGAATACAAGCATCTGCTAAATGCACTAAATCTAGATGTAAAATGGAGGGGGACGGAGCGTATCGGGCCGTCAACATATTCTCAGCCTGGTGGGCCGAAGCAACTGAAGCGACCCCTGTGGCCGCTCGACTTCGATGTGTTTTATGACGATGTGTGTTTATTGCGACGCCTTCAGTGCCACACATTCCTCTACACACAGCTCTACAGGCCTACCACATTGCAGACATACCCAAACAGATCCCTGGATGAGATATGCGTCAAAGGGGCGTACCTTGGGGCCTGCAGCGCTGGGGGAGGGAGAGCTCATACACAGGGGCAGGGGGGAGCGAGTCACCTCATCCTTCTCCTTCTGCAACGAGGGGGACTACGTCAGTCAACCCACAAACGGTCAGAGGAGCAGGCGGGTGGCGGGAGGAAGGGGAGAAGGAGGATGGAAGGGGGGGGGGGGATACAAACAAAAAAGGCACATGCGTTAACAGGAGAGGGCAACTGAAGAGGGGAGGGATCAGGAGCCTACTTGCTAACCCAGGTGTAATGGATGGTCTCAAATACAGCACAACAAAAAACAGACTACATGAAAGCTGGGTTGTGAAAATGTGTTTAGAGACGCATCAATGTTCACAGTTGCCCTTTGTATCTGTAATAATGTTTGTGAAAATGTACTTCTTTCCTTCATGTATCGGATACAAGGGCTGTTTCTATGCATTGGTTGAGAACAGACTCTAGGTTATAACTTTAGGTGTAGGTGAATCCCATGATTTAGCTGGCATTCAACACGAGAGTGTTCTAGGGGAGGTGTTATGGTTTGATAGCGTGATTTCTACCCAGTGATGTTGCTAGGTACGCGTCCTGCGTCCCTGACGCATTAAAATCTGAAAGGACCCACTAAACTCACTATCCATGCGTCCCGGGGACGCATCTCATTTTCCCCATGAAAAGCGATACATTGTGAACATTAAACAACTCGTGTTTAATCACAGTAACTGGCCAAAGAAACCTTCTTGTGAGCAGATCGGACAAGCGCTGTTTCAACCCCCTGCGCATCTACTTGGCGCAGACGTGATCCCCTGTACAAAGTATCGCGACATGCTAATTTAGCCGCTACCAAAACAACTAGCTCGTCACCGCTGATTTCATTTCAACAATTAAAAATACGAACTTCATAGTAAATAAACCCACGTTTCCACTGCTCGATGCTGTGCTCATTCGTGTCGAATGAGCAAATCAAACAGGATTTTTTTGCAATCCTTCTGATTGAATATATGTACATTTATGACAAAATCGTGGCTAGGCTTGTGAGACACACACACACACACACACACACACACACACACACACACACAAATGTGGCGCTCGCGCGGTAATAGCTCATTGGCGCCACCTAGTGATCATTATGTGCAAATGCACAGCCTCTTATTAAAATGACTTAGGGGTCATTTGACCCCTCTTCCGGCGCTAGGAGTAAGTAAAAATGGCCCGTCGTTTCTAGTGTTAAACATGAACGGTTGAGTACTCCAGCTCTAACCATATCATACCACCATCAAGGAGTTTAACACTATTAATTTAATTTAAGAAATAGAATAATAATAAAAAAGAAACACATTTTTTAAACTGGGGAGTCGACTCGGGACCCATTGAATTTCTCAGGGACCCACCCAACTCGCTACCAGTGGGTCCCGGGGACTCACTACATTGAAAACCTATCAACATCACTGTCTACCACTAAACTTCATGTGCCTGTGTGATCCCGCAGTGCTGAGATCAGAGGTTTTTTATGTTCTCTCCATTGTAGTTTAGTCAGAGAAGAGACATGGAAACTCATCACATACACAGCCTGGACACACACCTGACCAACAGACTAAATGTAAAGATGACCTGTAAAAGTTATTATACTGCAAGTGTCTTATAATCGTAACAAAATTGAAAATAGTAAAAGACTTTTTAAATAGGGGGACATGCATAGTGAATGTTCATCAAGCATGGTGATAAAATGCAATTCGATCGCACGATTTACAGCCATGATCCTTCTTTAAAGAAAAACAATATTGGCATAAGCTTATGGAGAAGGTATATAACATATTCTCATCAAGGGACCCTCTTGGTGGCTGGGCAACATTAGGCCAATCACACGGACGGAAGGATCCACCTGACCGGGCTGGGAAGAATGAACATGGCACACCACTTACCTTGGGTCTAGCCGGGGAGGCCCGGGGCCTCTTCTTCACCTCGATCCAGGACTCCGAGTCCAGATCTGGCAAGCTGGCGGAGAGACCCTTGGGCATGGTCTTCAGGTTGGAGATGTCTGGCTCCATCTTCAGCTGCTTTCTGGTGCCCCCTGAAGCCCTGGAAGAACCTGGATGACACAAAGAAAGGATGAACCTGTGAATACATTCAACATGAAAAGGAGAGCGAGAGATCGGGAGCAAGAGAAGGGAAGCAAGCGAGCGGGAAAGCAAGATAAAGAGCTATACATGCAAGAGTTTGTGAGTTCCTCAGAGGTATTTAGAGTCCTGGAGGGAGCGGGGGAACAAAGCTTGAGGTGGAACCTAGTGGGTTCACGTCCCCCGTGATGTGATTGGCCTGCCTGAGACGGTGGGACCCCTTACCTTTGGGGGCCTCGGTGGGCTGGCGTGGCACAAACTCGGGGCAGTTGATGAGCTGGGAGAAGTCTGTCTGCGCGGGGTCGCCCATGGCCAGCGGCGGCAGCGGCCATTTGTCTGGGTCCTCCTTGCGGCGGATCTTCAGGTCAATGATCTCCACCTCCTTGCTGTCCTTCAAGGCCTGTGACCAGAGGAGCCATGAGTCGCTGTGCTTCTCTCAAGTTCACGGCCAGTCTTGCAGCAGCAGAGAATTTTGCAGGCTTTCAAATCCTGTTATTTACCGTTCAACTTATCGGGTTATAAACATTACTTCACATTTGAACATGGCAAAAAGGGGTTTTATCAGCTCTAGGATGGCCAGTTCTTGGATCAAATATAATCCTTATTCCCCATTCAAATTAAAACCCAAACCTACGGCTTATATCAAGCAAAAGCAAGTAAACATTAACCCAACAAAAATTGACCTAAGCCATGTTAGCCTGTTAGAAGTTCTATCTAAAGTGTTAAAAGCATCTAGTAGCTATCAGAAGAAAACTTGTGCATCCTCTGCTAAGCCAAGCGCTGCCATCTGTGTTGCTTCAGCTCACATCCTACCGCGAGTGGTCACAGCGCTGAGATCAGAAGTTTTTATATTTTCTCTCCATTGCAGTTTAGTCAGAGAAGAGACATGGAAACTCATCACCTACACAGCATGGACACACACAGAGACCAACAACTCTCACAAAAGAGATGCCCTGCTCACCTCCAGGATGAGGCTGAGGTCGGTGGTGAGAGCCTGCACACGGTGGAAGCTGGCGATCAGTCCGATGGGCAGGAAGCCTTCCTGGTCCATCTTCCTCCGCAGGAAGAAGTCCCGCTCCAGGTTGTCCAGGCTGAAGTAGTACTCGCTGGAACGAGGAGGACCGGCACCAGGGGATGAGGATTATATTGGAACTGTTTTGACGGCAGAGCTTTAACTGGCCGTTGTGTATTGGTTTTGCAAACTTGAAAACAATTACTTCACATCGGAGAACCAGCTTTGACGGCCAGAAAAAGGACAAATGGATGAATACTGTCTAGATAGTCCTCGTCATGATGTATGTGACATTAGAACATTTATACCATGATTTCCGCCACACAGTCATTTCAAAACATTCCTGTCCGGTCACATTGCTGAGTTCAGAGGTTTTTTATGTTCTCTCCATTGTAGTTTAGTCAGAGAAGAGACATGAGTACTCATCACACACACACAGCATGGACGCACACACACACACACACACACACACACACACACACACACACACACACACACACACACATGCACGCGGGCACTTCCGCGGTATCCATTATTTCACACCTTCCTAACATATCATTGTGGTTTACGCTATATGATGTTATTTGTCTAAAAATAAAGACAAAAAAGGTAAATGGGTCAGAACATAAGTCAGGGAGGTGCTAACACCGTCAAATAAACTCAAGGCCTCCAGGGGACCCTGACCCAGACTAAATGCAAAAGATATGCTGGAAAAAATGGGTGACACTCACATCTGCCGCTTGATGTAGTCCTTGAGCAGATCGTGGTCCACGGTGTATAGCTCGTTGCTGCTCATGTTGTCGTAGTAGTAGGTGACCGTGCTGTTGAATTTCTGGCCGTAGGCGCCATCCTTCCCCTCGTAGGCCTTGTAGCCGTAGTGGTGGTCATAGTGACCTGCGGGAGGGATGGACAGGGACGGACCAGGGAATTGAGAAAGGGATCACGGATAAACCCTCTGTGGTATTGGTCTACTTTCAGGATGAAACGCAGAACAAAAGTCAAAGAAATTATTCCAGATAGTGAGACGTAGAAATGGTGCTTGAAGGTGAGTTTTAAATGTAAGCCATTCCCATGTGATCCGTTCACAAGAGCCCAAAATAAATACTGTGTGTTTGAGCTGTGAACTAAAACAGATGAGCTGAAGAGGAAAGCAGAGTGAATGTTGTACCAAGAATAAAGACGCAGGTATGGAGTTCATTTTCTCATTCTCCTGCTCTACTTTCACCCTTTCCCTTTCTTTACACTCTTTGAGGGTGAGAGCGAATTCCTCTCACTTGGAGTCAGTGGCCCATTGGGAAAAACAACACTTAAGGAGTGTTGTAGTTGAATGAGTGAGTGACGTGTTGCTGTTAAATGCTGAGATCAGAAGTGTTTTATGTTCTCTCCATTGGTGTTTAGTCAGAGAAGAGACATGAGTACTCATCACTTCACAGCTTGTTTGTGTCTTGAAATGCCAGTGCTGTCATCAATGCACTGGTTATGTTTTTTCTCGACCTGTCAAGCTAGTCTGAGCTATGGCTATAGGGCGTAATAAAAAAAAGAAGCCAAAAACATAATCTTCTCACCATGACCGTTGTCAGGCCTGGCGGTACATGCCGTTATTTTTAGGCTAGCCGATTAAGTCTGACAAAATACTCAGCGCAAGTTGTTTCCTCTTTTGTATCCAGCCTTATAATATATAAAACAACCAGATAATCTGGTTGTTGTAATCGTCACAGCTCTGATCTTGCCTCCTTGTAATAACTTCACCTGAATCGGTTTTGCATATCACAATCATCACGTGGAGGAAATTCCGCTTCGCACTGAAACCAAGAGCAGTTCTCCAGGAGACCAGCGGAGATCAACAGCGGCCCTCACACCACACCCAGCTCCGTGTTCGTACTCTAGCTATGTGTGTGCGGACACGCTCCTCGCCAGAAACCTTACCTCGCCCTCCTCGGCCACGCCCTCGGCCCCTTCCTCTGCCACGGCCGCGACCTCTGAACCCGCCGCGGAACGGCGTGCCCTCGCTCTTCACGCTCGACACCTCGTCGTGGTCGTCGCGCCACTCCCGCTCGTACTTCTGACTGTGCCAATCTGAGTGAAGTTATAGTGTTACAGCACGTCAGGCCCTCCCACAATGCAGCCGAGCTCCGCTGGCGTGCCTGTGCACGTGTGTTACTGCGCTGAGATCAGAGGTTTTATATGTTCTCTCCATTGCAGTTTAGTCAGAGAAGAGACATGAGTACTCATCACATACACAGCATGGACACACACTTCAGCTGTATACATCTTTTCAAACATTCGTAACATTTCATTGGGGTTTATGTTATATGGATGCATTTTTGTGTTAATAAATGTATTTAAAAGCTGAACTGCTGCTGATAGAAGTCATTTTATGTCATTTCGTCTACTTACAAGTATATGTGCACATATGGAAAGTTTAACCTGTATTAAAAATAGTCCATGTTCCGTCAGTTTAACCAGCATTATATATAGTCTATGTTAAGTCTGTTTAAACTGTATTATAAATAGTCTATGTGCAGTCAGTTTAGCCTCCATTATATATTGTCTATGTTAATTCAGTTCAAGCAGTATTATATATAGCCAGTCTCAAACCCCATGCAGAAAAAAAACACTTTATTTTGGGCTATTTAATTATATATTACTCTTCCAAACATGATCAGAATACATAATATAAAACACAATTTTGATTAAAAAAAATAGTATATTTTTAAGAAATGAATCATGGCTTGGGTGTTTCTTTCTACTTACAAGCCTAACACTGACATTTATGACATTCTAAGAAAAGGGCAAAATGTAACTAAAACTGCCCCACACACTACTGACCTCTGAGGTCGTTCCTGGCGTTGGGGGGCATGCGGGGGTTCTCGTTCTGCCGGCTGTTGTTCCTGGAGGCAGAACGCTCCCGGGGTCCCTCCGACTTCACCTCGATCATCAGCGGGACCCACTTGTGTTTGGGGCCTGGTGACACACAGGCAGGGAGAACGTTGAGTGTGTGTTGTGTCAGAGCTGCGGTTTTCATTCATTTAGAGGAAGTGAACTTTCGGAGCGGAACAGTTTGCAACACAAATGGACTCAAAGGGTCCAAGTACTGTGGTCAATTGGGGCTTGTTCAATGTATTTCTGGTTTCTCCGTGATATAGAAATGACTTGTCTAAAACCTGAGTTGACGTGTTGCAGTTTAATGCTGGGATCAGAAGTTTTTTTATGTTCTCTCCATTGGTGTTTAGTCAGAGAAGAGACATGAGTACTCATCACTTGCACAGCATTGACCCGAAAACGTATGCTAGTTCTACCTTTCTGGGTACAATAGCGTTGTACCATCATGTTTGCATGTGTGGCTTCATGGCAATGAAGCACGCTTGACAGCGCTGATGTAGAATTGCATCAACTACATTAACCCCGCCTTCTGCAGTTCATGTGCTGGCCAGCAGGAGGAGCCAGCACTTCGCTGACCGAGGGGGCTCTGGTGGGGAGTGTGCAGAGAGTGAACAGGCCATGAAGAGAGCAGAAAAATTAAAATGACGTGGCCATGTGCTTATCTGCTGACTATGTAGTTTGAGTGGAGAGAAAAGGGAGAGCTACACAGCGAGAGCTACACAGCGAGAGCTACGGGGAGAGAGAGGGAGCGAGACAGAGCGAAAGATATGCTGAAAGCCCGTAGACTGTAGAATGTCCAAGATTGAAAAAGAGTTTCGCTCTAGCTAAGGTGATCCTGTTCTGGAGGTCAGAAACACCCACTTACTTACTGAGCTGTAATTTGAGCCTTTCCCTGCTGCTTCCACTAACTCCAGCCCCACTCTTACTTAAGCCTCCCACTCGCTACGGCTCGGTCAGAAAAAATGAAAAGGACGAGCAGTGCTGCTTGAGGACGCCTTTAGAAAGCGCCACATTTTACACGTTCACTGCTGTGTCACGCTATCAGGGCCGAGCAGAGAGGAACTCTTCATATGTCACCAAAACCTTGAGCAGAGCAGGGGCTATTTCTCTTTACATTGACTCATTAAGGACGGACATCCTAGTAAATTAGACTAAAGAGGAAGGAAACGCTGCAGGATCTTTAACAGTAGATACTGCGCTGACTTACCCCAGTTGGTTTGTAGTTGCCATTAACAACTTCACAACTTTAGTAGGTTTGTTGGCTGGGTTTCTACTTGGGCGTTGTGACAAAAATAAACTTTGTTCGTGTGTAGGGTTTCTTACGTTTCACCTCATCCATGCATCTGTTTTCCTTACATTTTCCTCGCCCATATGAAAGGTTTGAGTGATGTTTGAGGTCTAGAAAACGCTGGGTCCCACAGCATGTGTTGCACGTGAAAACAGTTTCAGAAGCTACCAGCATGTGCTGCCCCCTTCCATTAGAGGTGAGCTGGAGGTCAAGTACCACATGTCCTTGGTGATAAGATTAACACATGACCAGGAGCAGGATTAAAAAATACTAGTACTAATACCAAGTACTAAGACTAATCATTTAAAGCAACTGTGGAGTAGCAAATTGTTTAATTTGTTGGATAAGTGAGCATGTACTTCCATTTGTGTGTAGCATGCAGGGATAGGGCTTCAGAGACACATCAAAACTAATATAGAAACAACCTCCACACATACCCTTCTTCTTCTGCCCATTCTTCTGGGAGTCCTCCTCTCCGTTCTTCTCCTCCCCGGAGTCGTCCGACTTGGCCTTCAGGTTCTCCTTGCTCTCCTCGTTGCTCTCCTTCTTCTCCTTGGTCTCCTTCTTCACCGCCGTCTTCTTGGGGGGCTGCAGAGAGAGCATGGGGGTCAACAGGAGCAGGCTGGACCGGATCTCAGGAGGGGACCCGGACCGGGACCAGGGTGGCCATGCTTTGCGTGCACAACAATGAAGCAGACGGTGCTCGGTTCGCTGCAGCGGCGGAGCAGAAGGCAGAGTAGCTCAGAGTCAGCATCTCCGGATGTGGCTCCTCGTCAGTGCAGGGGTGGGCGGGTGGCGGGGTCTTGCCAAGCGCTCAGTAGGCACGCACGCCGCTTCAAACCAGACATGTCCTGGATATCAGGTCTCATTAGAATGTTTCAGGAATATCAAGGTGAGACCAACGACAACGTTAGGCCGAAGGCAATGCTAAATGGAAATTAAGCTCTACCTAATCACCTCCTTTGAGTATTTCAACAGGGCATTACTGATCTAGTGATAACTGAGCCCTTTGGCTAAAAGAGTTCATCCTGTGCACACTTCAGACAGTTTTCATCATTATCAATTGGTTTTTGAGTTTAGTCAAAAACAACAGCCTTAAACTGGACCATGTGCTCCAGAAAAGGGACAAGGACACGTACATTCTCCATAGAAGAACTGCTGAAGGCAGTGTAATTCCATCAAATTAAACGGCCCACTACCTAGACTGAGCTTCTTATGACCCAAGACAGGAGAAAGATGTTGGGGAGGGTTGGATTTGGGATGGCTTGAAAATGTAGGAAAAACCTAGAGAGCTAAGGGGTGTTTTAGGAAAGTAGTGATGCCACAATATCAAGATACCTGGAGAACAAGTCATCGCTCAAATAACACTTAATTGAGTGAGTATTGTAATGAAACTAAAAGTTGAAAAAAACTCTGGTTCCCTTAATTTAAAATTTTATCGTGCACACAGCTTGTTTTTAATAATCCTGTAACACAGGATTTCTTTGATCAGCTGACAGAAAGACTACATTAACATGTGGCGCTGACCAGCTTCAGGTATTTTGACACACCTACTGTCCCCCTCAGAATGGAATGCAGGCGGTTGGGCAGCAGTGTATTACTCCATGATTTCATTCATACAAGTTCAGGATCCTTATATGGGAAACGATGAAGTGATGGTTACACATTCAGTTTTACGTTATTTCAAAATATAATCTGGAGAAAAATGTCCCGAGGACAGCTCTCCTATTGGTAAATCCAAGCTGTGGAGGCAACATTAACGGTCAAGTAGGAAGGATTGAGTGTAATGTTAAAGAAAAGCACTGAACATTAACACCACCGCATTCCCAGAGAACTGAACCACTCAAGTCACATCATGCAGAGTTAATGAACACGCAGTAAACACCCCAGGCTCGGGTACACACCGTTGCCCCGTACCCCTGCAGTCCGCAGAACATCAACATCATCATCATCAGCACGGCCCAGCGGAGCTCATTCAGACCCAGACCTCCACCAGCCCGGCCCCCCTCGACCCTGGGCCAAGCAGTCAACTCTGTATGGCGGTAACACAGGAGCCTCTGAACGGAACACTGACTGATGTGAGTGTGCTCTCACCGGGGGAGGACCTCCCTTTTCGATTGTTTATGGCCAGCCGTTGTAACGGTAATAAAGCGTTTCCTGGGTGCTTGGAGAGCAGACCCCCAGGGTCCGGTCTCCAGAAGGACGGACATGTAAGCGTGTGTGTGGAAAGGGTCCCCTCACCCCCCACCCTCCCCCCAGGCAGCCGTCAGGGTGAACTTACGGGGAGTCTCTGAGAGTCTCGGACCTGCTTGACGATGGGTGGGCAGGGCACCGTCCGTGCCACTACCTCCACCTAAGCAGAGGGAGGGAAGGCCAGTTTAGACAGGATGATGGGAAACACACATACACATGCAAACATCCACGCGCACACGTAATAAACCTCATTGGCAAAATGACATGTCTATGTGCAGGATCGGGCTGCGGCCATACATGATTGAGGTGATGTGATGAGGGTGGGGGGGGGGTGATGATGACAGTGAACACCTTTGGCGTAAGTGGGACAGGCTCTTGTCTGCGTTGATAGCTCAGGGTGAGGTGTGACCGTCCTGGGTTACACTGGGACCAACGCCGACCTCACACTTTCAAACCTACAGGACATCTCCCAGGTACACACTGAACCTCAAAAGATGGCCATCTCCAGACTAGACTCTCCATATGAATAAATAACACGTTCATACTCCATATATGAATTATGCATGATCGAGGGGAATAGGGTATAAGCAACAGAGGCGTGTGTGTGTCTGTGCGTCTGTGGCAATTGTCAGTATGCATTTGGTCTCTCCACAATGGTAGGATAACTTGGAGATTACAAGAGGCTTAAGAAATTGCAGCCTCATTGTGAGACCAGCACTTCAGAAGGATCCGGCTGGAGCCAACAGCATTGTGCAGACCGGGTGTGTAGACCTGTGACAGCAGACCCAGTGTGCTCCAGTTGGCTCCTCTCCCGAGGATACAAGACGGTTACATCTGGGATCTGATATGATCTAACCCATGTGCTTAGCGCTCCTTATAGCTCTGTGTATTTCTGCTGTTTGTGGAGACTAATAACATGGCTACAGGAACATGGGGATGGTACCGTCCTTTGGGGATAGCGTTACGGGATTCAGCCTGGAGACAGACAAACAGCTGCTTTGTTGACATTCTTCTGGGCAGGGAAGTCGAGGCATTAGGGAACACACCCAGAGGCAGCCAGACAAAGAGAGGAGGCAACAAAAAGAGAGAGACCGACGTATCTAGTTACAAGGCTGGGATCAGAGGTGTTTCAATTCTCTCCATTGAAGCAGTCAGAGAAGAGACATGATAAACTCATCACATCCACAGGGTGCGCGTGCGTGTGTGTGTGTGCGCGTGGCCCCACTTTGCACAAAGAAAGCGGCCAGGGTGAAAAGAGAAAGAGGAAGGAGCATCACGAGAGGTCGAGCCCCTTTCCAAATTAACCTCCACTACTGTTGAATTTACTGCAGCCAGTGTTGGTTAACCACCATAAGGGACGAGCCCTGGCTTCAGCCCACAGTTTGGGGTCATGTTTAATCACGTGTTGGACGTGCTTTACATGTATTCGTCCATTTCGTTAAACCAAGCACACAATAATGTGAGAATTTGCCTTTTGTTGGTACATAGATCAACAAAGGGATCAATGGGTTTCTTTTGTCCAAACCAGTTTGGAAATCTTTGACAGCCCTTTTTCCTTTTTAATAAAAAAGGTGGTTTGAAGAGTTAGAACTGTGTTCTTATTATAACTCCTACTGATATGTCATTAAACGAAACAAAGGGATGGCTGAAGAGAAAAACAGAAATATACAGTGCAGGTTTAATCTACCTAGAAAGTAGTTTGATTGACTCTCCTGCCCTATACCCTGTGACTAAAACAATAGTGAAAGGCCAGGGTCCCCTGTCCTCAAGCCCACTGTAGGAACATATATCCAAGCCCTGCAACCATAGACAGGCCACCGTTCCAGGGGCTGGTTCACACGCTGAGATTATGCAAGTGATTTACATTCTAAATGTTACATGGGGAGCCTCATTCTCCCAACACTCCTAAGAATAGCAAGAGCCCCATCCCGGGGCGCTTTAATGGGAGGGGAACCCTAAAAGGACATCCCTCCGGGTTTTGGCCTGAGCCTTCAGCCCTGCGCCCAGTTACCTGAGAACCAGACCGCCCTGCCACCCCCCTCCCCCTCCCCCCCAACACACACAGGTTATTCCTGGCTCGGATGCCATGACCTACATTTTGTTACACTGGCATTTCTCACATATGCAGGAACACTCGGCCTGTCATTTGTGAATTGTAACGACCCGTCTAAAATAAGAACAATTCATTCTGCTAATTCATTACTATAAGACAGTGACAACATTTCTTTATAGTGATGTGAATATTTACCATGATAGAGTTCTACATGAAATTGGTAAAACAGTGCAACTACTTCTACACTAGATTTGTATTTATATACACATATGTACAAAAATGCATGTAATTATTCATTCCTTATTACGGCCAGCCCCAGCCGGTGGAGGGGTTTGCATCATTGGGGCGGCTAGTAAGAGGTCTGAAATAGAACCCTGTCCCATGGCCTAGTCCTGCTGCTACTACAGTAAGATAAGCAGACGCAGCGCATGGGCCACTTGACACCATCATCAAGACCCTACTGGACGCCTGGCTCCTGGAAGAGAGAGAGCCTCACTAGAGACTAGTGGTGCAACGGTTCATGGGTTACCCGTGATCCGTATGGATCAACCCTCACGGTTCGGGACGCAAGTGATCTGCGGATCGGCTGATAAAAATAAATAAATATATATACATATATATATTGTTTGTTCACGTGATCAGCGCATGTTTAAAGGACATATCCGGTATTTAGCACATTGAGCCCCCTTTCTGGTTTGTCTAGGATGAAATATAGTGGTTGACTAATGGTCTTGTCTCAGGTATTTGGCTCATTTCGATTCGCCCCTGCCTGCTTCAGAATGGCTGGCTTTGGTCATTCACAAACCTGTCCTTAAAACCCTAAACGTTCGTTTTTTGTGATCCGTTGCACCCCTACTAGAGACACTTGGTTCCATCTCAGTGCTTTAGCTCTATTGTATAGACTCCAGTTAACATAAAAGCCATCCTTTAGTGGCAATACAAATCAAATATTTGCAGAAAATGCTATTAACGCTGCCAGGTCTCCTCATGCTGACAGAGTGTCATGCTGATTCAAAACGTCAGCGCAGGAATCCAGCCTTGAGAAATTCCCAGCAGGTTTGAATGCAGATTACAGCTAATCAGTGTGGGCTGACTGCGCCCTGAACACGACAGGAACACGGTGGCTTTCTGGTGGGTTTTTGAACAGCTGCCTGAAGCAGGCTACCCTGTCACAGAACATACATGTGTGTATGCACGTGTGGGTAGCGCTGTCGAAATTTTCCGTGGCTATTCAGTCTCAAATACTAAAACAACAAAAATCTTGGTACGAGAAAAACATTTTTTCTGATGCAAGACCAATATATAAATTAATAAATAATTTTTTAGTTCAACTGAATGGCCAAAGATTTCCGATAGTCAATACTTGTACAATTTAAATGGTATAGTCAACACGGATATCTGTTGTGCAACTCTAGGCTTTTGAGCAGGAAGGCCCTCTTACATGCGTCTCAACATAGACGCCCGGACCATGCCAAATTAGTGGCAAACCACAACTAAAAAAAACAGAAAACAGAAGCCAGCGGGGCGGACAACGCCTAACCAGTACCATCTAACAGTCCGGTCTGTCTGGGCTTGCAAGACCATCCTGCGTAACAAACAGCCCTAAACCTCTTACATGGCTAGCTTCTCTCAACACAATGCCCTCAACTGCTTGCACAGCAAGCAGTTGTCAGGATAACATGTTGAAATACTATACAAACCAAGCTTTTATTCACTTATTTAGGAATGACAGATAATTGGACGTGCCGTGTTGTCAGCAGCTGATGCTTTAACTGCCAGCCAGTGTTCAAACCGAGAGAAACCCACCTGTGTGTCTTTCGTGGCGATCTCCCCTGGAGTTGGCCAGTTGTTGGCGTCTCCAAAATCTCCAACCTGAGTGTCCAAATCATACATGAGGGAAAAAGGAAAAAAAGGAAATTACTTGTTTTACAAATTGTGTTTATGTCATTGATATTTCAAACCCAATATTAAGTATTTTAGTCATTGTGGCCAAGTACATAAAGTCCAAGATCTTATGAGAAAAATAGAATGTATAATGAATGTTATGTGTAGGTCGTCAAACCTATGTATAGTCTGGCTACCAGTAATGCATGGTGATACATTATAATACATCATAGCAGATTAGCAGATCAATTCACCGTAGGATGAGAGCATCAAAAGGCAGTAAACCAGCCCTAGAGCTGTGTCAAGAGATTGGTACCTTATGTAAGGCAAAATAATCCATAACGGTATGCATGTGTATGTACCGCACACCCTCCAACCCAACTGTGGCCATTACCTTTCCCCCTCGCCGGGGCCGGGGTGGGTTCCCTGCCCGCACCACCTTGGCCGGGCCCGTGGGCTCTGTGGAAACAAACATGTGACTTTAGAGCACAATCAAACACAGAGGGCATTGGGCAGATACTTAAACGCCTGGTCACATCGATTGCAAAGTTCCAGACATATACTGTATTTACCTAAATAAAACCAGAGGATTTAAATTGAACCAGAATTAAAGTAAATCACATTACAGCCATATCTCAAAAGTGCTGATAATGCGGTGAAATATACAGTTCAGACTTCAAATCCCCAATCATTGGACTAACAAAACTAAATCTGCAGCATCACAAAACCTAGCCTGCAGAAAACAATTCACCAAAGTCGATGGTTATCAGCAAGTACGGGTGAATTAGAGCCGCCATGAAATAGCTTAAGAGCAGCAAAAATGCATCGTGACATGACTGATTACACAGGGTCGATGGGGCCAACGCTAGAGTCCCTAGTACTGACTGGCAATGCATTCAAGTGAAGAGCTGTGTCTGAACGTTGACCTTAAAGACGACAACATGGGTCTCTAGGACAAATGCACACACACAAAACATAAAACACACACTCCCTGGCTAGAGACAATTGCGTTGTATGTGTACAGTAGCATTCAACTCAATAGGATATGTTATTGCTGTGTGAAAACTCAACTTAGTCAGTGCTCTCTAACACCGTCAAGAAGCGTTTTGGTATACAATATAATTCTGTGCCTAATATTATTTACTTAGAAAGAAATACGTTTATTTGTAGAATGCCCTCTATTACACAGAACATTAAACAATTCCTTGCTGATGGTGGTAATTATGCAATACATAAAAGCCTGTGTATACTGTGTATAGGTACATAGTAATAATTAGGGCTGGGTATCATGGCCAAGTTCCTGAATCGATTCGATTTCGATTCTGAAGGCTTTAAATCGATTAATCACGATTCGATTCAATCCGAATCGGTTCCATCTGCTCCTAGATTGAGTGATAATTTTCTTAAGTTGTAAGGAAATATTCTTTATAGGCTATCATCATTAATTCATCACTAAAATCATTAATTGTGACTAAAATCTTGTAGTTGTGACTGTTAATTAACATCATTAGCAAGATTTTACATCCTTAGCAAGATTTTACATTCTATTCAACGTGATGGCCTGCCTAATTCATTATATTAATGAAATTATCTCCATGCAACACACATTTTGTAGGCTATATTAATGACAATCCAGGCAACTATAAACAAAACTGCCTCCATCTTCCTAAAAGATATAAATATAACCATTGTAAAGATTATACCATTTAAGATAAAATATTCAAGTATTATAAAACTCCTTAAATTCATATTTTTTCAACATATTTACAAAAAAAACAAAAAAAAAAAAACGATCACATGCCCTGTGAATCGATAGCGTGAAATTTAAACGAAATCGATCCAAAATAGATTAAATCGATCTTTTTACCCAGGCCTAGTAATAATAGTAGTGGTGCAACGGTTCACGGGTTACCCGTGATCTGTACGGATCAACCCTCACGGTTCGGGACGCAAGTGATCCGCGAATCGGCTGATAAAAAAAAAGTTGTGCGTTCACATGATCAGCGCATGTTTAAAGGACTATTCCAGTATTACAACATCATCAAGTATCGTAGCGAAATACAGTTTCTGTTGTGTTTTATTTGGCGTTCCGTAAATCCCATTGAAGCAGAAACCGGAACCGGACGCGTTTATGTTTGGTTGTAGTCTTCTCACTCGGTTCTCCGTATCAACAGTAGGGCTAGAACCGAGTGAAAAGACTACATTGCTGGAATACTCATTTCTCATTGCAAGGGGGTTGCAATGAGCAATGAGTCTTCCAACCGAAATCAATGGATTTCCAAAATGCCAAATAAAACAGACAGAAACTGTATTTCGCTACCATACTTGATGAAAAGAAGATGAGGATGTCTGCATTGCCTTGGGAGAGTGTAGACTCTTAACTCTCCCCAGGCAATGCAGACATCCTGAATTGTAAATCCAGGGTTAGGGATTATTTACTATCCATGTTAAAAGGAATAATGCCTCAGATTGCAATTTTATTATATTGACTATGCTTAAAGGAAGCAGAATTATTACCTAATTGTTCACTTTATTTTGTTTTTACACATTTGAAGATTTTATTTAAAGTCACATTTGTCTTATCTTTATTGTTGTTCCGAAAATGATCCGACCCGTGACTCAAAAACCGTGACACAATCCAAACCATGAGTTTTGTGATCTGTTGCACCCCTAAATAATAGACTAATAATTTGAATATAAACAATAATATGGTTTGAAATTCAAATGGAATTATAGAAAAGATTGACAGCTCCCACACAATGAAAACACATGTGGTCTTCACAGATGATTCAGCACTAACTGGAGCTGAAAGCAGAGCTGCAGGAGCGGCTTCATGTCCGAGATGAAACCCAACACTATTCACGTCATTCGAGGAGTTCGACATCTTCCAGGATTTGGGCCCTTCTCTTCATGATCTGACTGAATTCCATCCCAGTGCATTGAGACTTTTATTTCACAGGAGTCAAATAAAAGGAATTGCATTTTTCATGTTCATATCATTGTGCAGTGGATGGTGATGGACCCATAATGATGATGATATTCACCATTTACTCATAATCTCCCTGCTAGCATCATAATAGACCCAAAGGGTTAGAGGACAGAAACCTTGGCCCATGGGCACCTGTAGCACGGGAAGCACCGGCAAGTTAAAGGGATTTCACCGACACTGTGGCCTCACAAGCTTGTTGACACAAAGCTTGCTGATCGTGGTAATCCCATTATTGAGGGAGCCATTGCACTGGTGGCTGAAGACACTAAACCAGTAGGACACTAATCCACTGTGACGGTACTCTGAATTCATAATATTAGGGTATAGTCAAACTACAACAATGTTGCCTTATAGAAACTACAGCCAGTGATTTAACAGCATGGACCTATCGAAGGGAGGCATTCAAACAAACATTCTAAAGTTGCCATGTTAAATATACACCTTTATGCTTATCGATTGTCACCTGATCAGACAATTTTAAAGCTACAAGACGACAACGAAAAACCTTTTTAGCAGAACCCTGCCTGGTTTCATTCCTTGCCCTAACTCCATACATTACATAAAAGGCCAGTAGAATTAGTTTGCTCATACAAAGACCTTGACTTTATGTTGGAGGAAGACCTGTCTTTAAAGTTTCTTGTTGAGAATTACTCACTAAAAATGATGTTAAAGTTAATTTTCTACATAAATGTTTGCCTATTTTAGTGACAATCTTTAGATTCTGTGAGATTCAAGGAATGAATTGCACAAGACAACTAAAGCTGGAGGTTTTTATTTCAAATATTCAACTCAAGAACTACCTCAATCAATATCAACCTGTTCTTGTATTCAACTGCATTTAGTTCATAAGGGCTAACATTAACTTTTCTGAGTTTACAATAATTTTGAGCACAGTACATCATACTAAACTTTGGTAAAACGGTCGCTGACCGTCTTCTGTGCCAAATATCCCGCTGCTTTGGGTTTTCCTTTGATAGGCGCTTTGAGAGGAGGAGCGGGCGAATCAGCTGTTTTTAGTTGTACCCGCGCTGGCATGAACGCGCGCTTGTCTCTGTGCGTATGCGTGTGTGAATGAGATTGACAGGGAGAAAGTGCTATGAGGAGATGAATGAACGGAACGATATTTATATTTGAAAATCACAAAAAAAAAAAAATGCAGAATCAATTTGTGGGGCTTGGTGTTGATTCTGTGGCGCTGCGCCACACATTGGTCTATGTTCGGGCAACACTGCGATACTAATACAATGTACAACCCAACATTTCTTTTTCAGTTTGGTACCCTTCCCTATTAGTGATTTGAGTGAATGCCTCAGTTAAGATCTTTGTACCAACATCAAACACACACAATTCCAAGTCTAAGTTTGTACATAACCATTTTGCTGCCTTAAACCACAGTCAACATAGTCAAACCATTTAACCAGTATAAACACCTTGATTTAACTCAAATTGAATTTTGATGGCCCATCTGCCCTCTCAAAATACAACAGTTTTAAGGGCTTCTCTACAGACAGTTTTATGAGGCTAGGAAAAGACAGGACACGGTTCAGATGTTATGTAATATTAATGATACATTATAAGCAGCAAATGTCCCATACATTTTTTTGTAGTATACAAGCTGTCTTGCAAAGTTAACGAAAATGTAACGATGGTTTGATCACCCAGAATTGTCCTCTCAGGTACATGAGGTCCAAGTTGTTTGTATTTTGGTCGGAATGCTTCCCATCTCGGAATGGGATGGAATGGGATAAATAGTAAGGATTAACAGAGAAAGAATGCTCAGATTAGTGTGAGACTATCTCCAGGCTCGCATTAAAGCTAGACATGTAGGTCGTTTTCGAATTGGCTACAATTGTCTGGCCATTGGTCGGACCGTGTCAGTGCGATTGGTCGGACCGTGTCAGAGTGCGATTGGTCGGACCGTGTCAGAGTGCGATTGGTCGGACCTTGTGTGGCGCAGCGCCACAGACTCAACTCTGAGCGCCACAAATTGATCGCGCTTTTTCTATTTAAAGCGATTTTGAACTTTTCTCGTCATTCTCGTTCACAAACTCACGGGTGCACTGGTGCACTACCACTTATTGGATAAACCCGCGTATAATACATGCACACGCACTGACAGCGGATTCGCCCGCTCCTCCTCGCAACGCACCTACAAAGGCAAACCCGAAGCAGCGGGATATGTAAGGGATAATGTATAGAACGCCGGTCATTATCGATAACTCCGTGTCTAATCTAAACCCATCCCCCCCCCCCCCCCCCCCCCCCCCCCCTCATTGCCCACCATGGAACTAGCAGACATCACATTAAATGAACCCAAGTTCTGCTCAAGTTTCAGAGTACAATTTGATAAACGCATTGTAATATCCCTTAGCCTGCTGAATAGGGGTTGGCTTCATCTCATGTAACTGGGCCATGTAACAATTGCTTTATGTTGTATAGTATAGTTTACACCTTAACTACACAAAGTGGATTGGATCGTAAACTGTGGTTATTTAAATACGGCTGGGGGCCTTTCGTGAAACAATATGCTCGGAACTACGCTAACAACTATTCTGATACTGTTAAGGGTCTAATTGTTATTGAAAGTAGCTTTTAGCACACCCGGCCCACTCCCTTTCCGGACGCACAACAAGGATTTTGGAATCTCCAAGTTACAGATTTCCCTTCGTAGCCAATTAATAACACAATTTTTTGTTTCAAGTTAGTCAATATAAAATATTTTACCATTTAATGTTCTCTGCTCCCGGAACACATAAATATGCTTAAAGATGAACAAGCCTGAAGTTTGGTTGCAGGGCACAGTGCAGCAATACTGAAGGCTGTTATTCTTGTTCTGATGTTTGACTGCAAGACGATGGTATGAATAATTCAAAATATCAGTTCAACTATTTAACACACACACACACACACACACACACACACACACACACACACACACACACACACACACACACACACACACACACACACACACACACAGTATTAGTTTAACCAATGTTCAGCTCCATCACTTCCAGGTTAGCTGGTGTGGCGTTCCCTTTTTGTCCCTGCGCATATGAATAGTCTCCTCCCCAGAGTGTACACAGGCCAAACTATTCTGCGGTTAATGGGACTTATGTTTAAATCAGTGTTCGTAGTGCGTAAAGTTGGTTTGTATTATATCGAAGGGATGTTTATATGTTTTGGTTCAACCCTATAAATGAGTTAACACTTTAATCATCACCAATGGGAAAATGTTGATGCGGCCACAGTACTGAGAATTTTTTTTTTTTTAAAGAAAGATCAAATGTAAAAAAAAAAAAGATGTATGAGGGATACTGCATGGCCAGTTGGGCCTGAATAATAAAACGGTGTAACTAGTGTGGGGCTGAATGATTAAATAGTGCTAGGCGCTAAAGGTAAGCAGTGTGGGACTGATAGATTAAACGGTGCTAGGTGCTACATGTAAGCAGTTGTCTGCTGTGGTGCTGATTGATTAACAGTGCAGGGTGCTACACATAGCAATGTGGGGTTGAATGATTAGACCGTGCTCTGCGCTACACCTAAGCAATGTTGGAACTCACTGATATGGAGACACTGTATGGGGAAGGCAGAGACACATTTAAATATGCATACACCAATCCAACTATAAAAGAAGTTGTCTCAGTGTGCATGTCTGTCATTTGATTTGCTCTACAACTGGTCATGCGATAAAATGCACCTGGATTATTGCTGTTGAGCCAAGGAGTTTAAGTGTTGAATGCAATCTTTTCAGATCTACGGGGTATCTTTATCTAACAGGCACTAATCTAGTCAGGTACTTTAGAGCAGAGAGACAAGGGGGACAACAGACAGGTTGTCGGCTGTCCCCCCCTAGCTGTGTGATGCCCGGGGTTGTAGACCCCTGTGCTACATTTGTTTACGGTACACTGCAGTTTAACAAGTAAACATTCAAACGCAATTTGCAGTGGCCACCTGATTTCCAAATTAAATAAACATTTTTTGCCACTTTGGCCATTCTCTGCAACGAAATGTATCAAGAAACAAGAAGGCACATAAACACAGATTGTATCGAGTCTGATAATAATCAACAAACTAGGCAGGGCTCCAGACTAACTCTTTTCACTAGGAGCACTGTGGCCACCAACAGAACATTTTAAGGGAACAACCATTTTAGGGGCACACAGCATAAATCAACATGCCAATGTGATTCTCATTTTTTCCCACTGTATTACTATAATACATATTTATATAGATGCAGAAATTACAATGTGCGGTTTCAAATTCAGTGTCACATTTCATAGTGATTCTCATCCATACCAACTTTCCACATGTACGCGCATGCGTTCGACGAGCACGGAAGCGACAATTTTGCGGGAGTGCGCCCGCTTGACGTGCCGCTTGACAGGACGCTGCGCCTCCTCTCTGCCCGCTCGCCTCCACTGAGAATGTAGCAGGCGTGACAAGCCCTTTATGGCACATGAAGTCCTGACTGGTTTGGGTACCCGCACAATTTGGATGAAACGGGTGAAAAATAATGTAGTGTCGGCCACGGGTGAGGGTCGGGTCGGACGCCTGAACAGCGCGGGTCGGACGCGGGTTTTACGATTGCGAGCGAGACTTCTCCCGTGCTGGATATGTTAATCAGGAGCGGAGGAGTCAACTGAAACCATCAACAGTGGATGATGTTCTTTTTTGGAACAGCATTCTAAAGCACCAGGCCAAACACCACATAGTGTTATTCCCCGGCGTTCCAACTAATGTGTCTAATTCGCCTTCGGGTGCGTGTCGGGCTTCGATATGAATTTATAGCGGGTCGGGTCGGGTGTGGAACACAGGCCGGATGCGGTTTCAAGTATTGCAGGCGGGTGCAGGTTTGCAAAATAAGACCTGTGCAGGACTCTGGCCACAGGTCCGAAGAACGAGTCAATAGTTTGCTCACAGAGATGGTTACGCACGCACGATATCTAATCTCTAGGACACTCCCCCTCCACACATTAGCCACTAAAAGTGGTCATTCCCTATCCTTCTCACACTCATTGGCCTGCTACAGATTCCGGATTTGTTGACGCACCCCCTCCCCGTTTAACGTGTAAAAAAAACCTCACATTTTGGACGCAGTCTGGAGCCCTACTACGGCTGTACGGTATGGAATAAAATGTAAATCACAGTATGATTTGAGGCATAGATGTAACAGTACTATATCAAGGTATATTAATAGTATCTTCTAATTCCGATATAAATGCTTCTGAAGAAAAATCTTTCAAAATCTTTTTTCAAGTTACTTCCATCTCTGAAAAACACTAATGTTTTATAGTATGGATTTCTTTCTCCACTTGCCGTATTGTTTAAGGGTGCACACACACTAGGCCATCTGGCCATGGCCGTTTTCACACCTTCCGTGCTCAAATCTTCCAGTGTGAGTGTGGCCGGTCTGGCCAGGCCAGGCCAACTTGGCCACTTGGGAGAGGTGTGCTGCTACGGTACGGGCCGCCACGGTACAGATGCTAATGAGCCGACACACGCACACGCACGGCTACGCAACCTGAGCTGGATGACGTATAGTCCATGTGACAACCATGGACATAATAAAGGCGACAAGCCTTCTTTCCCATTAAACGGTAAACATGGCGTCAAGCGGTTCAACTGTTGGTTCACGTTGGTCCCATAGAGAAGTCGAGTGTCTGTTAGCCTTTTGGGCAGACGATGCTATTCAGGCACAGTTGGAGAAGACCCACAAGAATTCCAATATATTTGGGAGAATCCGCGAATCAATGACTTTATTAGCGGCAGTAGCTCAGGAGGTAGAGCGGGTTGGCTGGTAACCTGAAGGTTGTTGGTTCGATCCCCGCCTCCTCCCTGAGTGTCGAGGTGTCCTTGAGCAAGGCACCTAACCCTGACTGTTAGCTCCCGACGAGCTGGCTGTCGCCTTGCATGGTTGACTCCGCCGTCGGTGTGTGAATGTGTGCGTGAATGGTGAATGTGAGGCAATATTGTAAAGCGCTTTGAGTGGCCAATGGTTAGAAAAGCGCTATATAAATGCAGTCCATTTACATTTACATTATGGTCCATGCAGCGGACGCTTGGTGAAGTGTTACGACGTGATGACATATGTACAAGCGCCTACCGTGGCCAGGCCACAGTTGCGTTGGCCAACGGCCACGGCCAGATGGCCTAGTGTGAGTGCACCCTAAGCACCTCAATTTGGCTGAACTGTGTGCGGGCAGGTAACGCGTACCTGGGATCCAGTGTTTTGACAATCTCTTTAAAGCCTTCTGTATCGACTTTTCATAAAGGGAACCATGTCCTTGCACAGGTTAACAGTTCCACCACTTTTTTTTTGTTGTAAGGACTGGCTTTGGAAAATGCCTGCAGGAGCGATGTCTGAGATGCAGCGACAGCTTCACGCTACTAGTGTGTCTCGTAGAGCACGCAGGCTTGCGCACGCAGGCTTGCGCACGCAGGCTTGCGCACGTAGGCTTGCAGCTGTCAAATCTGTCCCTGGGAAAAATAAAAATAAATAAATATAAAAATAAAAAAATAAAAAGTTCAAAAATGTTGGTACAAATTAAGGGAAAGAATAATAATAATATCCAGTACAAATACAATAGGTATCCACCGATACTCAGTGAATACCTAATTGCATGGCACTTCATGGTGATAGTTAAATCCCAGAATTATTTGCCTGCAGTGCACACTACAGTAGACTGAACACAAACTACTCGATGCACCTTGTTAGCAGATCTCTGCCCTGCTGACATTTTAGGAGTTTGCTGTGGTATCGTTATTGAGATATTAGGGCAGTTATCAGTCAGAACTTTGGATTCTTGAAAGCTAATGAAGACCAGTTCAAGAAAGACTGCCTACTAACTTGTGTTTAAATGATTTGTTTGTTTATTTAAGTTATTATTTGGTCATTGATGAACCATTTTTTCACTAAGTTAAGCTATTACAGTTATAAAGTATTTTGGTTTCATTTGCCGATGGTCCTACATATCCCAGTGTAGAGCCCTTACATGGGATCCTTATGTACTCCACTCTGATGACCCCTACGTATTCAGTTGTAAATAAGGTTGCCATTGGCTATTCAAGAGTAAAATGTAAATGTTCCTTCTTCCAAATTCTTCTTTTTTTTTATGTGCCGATTGCAGGAGCAGATCACGTGACTGGAAAACGATTGTGCACATTACGGATCTGGGTCAACCTGCGCTCTCATTATGGTCCGTCATGAGTCAATTATCTCATAAAAAAGTAGTCTACCCTTCACTATAAACATACAGCCTGTTTCATTGATCTCGCTCATGGGATAATAACCAGCCTGCAGCACACTGGCTTCACTCCTTTTGGATGACGCAAAACAAAGAGTAGTCCTATTCTTGTCATATTACACACATCCCCATGTTTGTTGAAAATGCATCTATAACCACATAGGACAAGGCTACTCCCCACAAATTTCTTCTGCTTGAAACCAACGGGCTGCTCCGCCACTTTAACAGAAGATGGGCGAGGGTGATATCCTAAATAATTAAGTCTCTAAAAGTGCATAATCTAAGCAGGACGTGGCCGAAGGATTTCAGCCATATAACTGGTATATCAACATAGATCTACAATGTCAAGAAAACAAGACTAAATGGAACCCTCAACTTTCCAACAATCAGCTGAACCACAGGCAGAGAATAAGTGAATCAATGGATTGGACAGCCCTCTTTTCATGGGGCAATAACCAAGCGTTGCGTGTTCCCTGAATACAATTCCGTTATAATTTCGATGTTCTGACATAGTGTACTATATTAAACCATCTGAAATGGTATGCGCTTCCTTGGCATACTGGTTAATTACGTTTAATCTTTTCTTTACGTTTTGGCAGATTTTAATTTGTTGCAATTGTTACATTACTCAAAACTCCTTCAATAAATGTCAATCAATAATGAATAAATAGTTTAATTAACCGTTGATTAACAGTTTTATGGCCTGAAGTAGTCAAATGGAACGACCTTTGTGAGCTTTTTTAAAAAAATAAAATAAAAAAGGAAGTGGTTGAGTTTAGGAAGTATATATCTGTCGGAGCAGTGGTTTAAACTTCTTTCTCCTCCTTTGAGTTTTGTTATATTTCTATAAAAAAAAACCTCACCATAACATTTAGTTTACTTGATTGACTTAAAATCATAACAGGAGACCTGACGCTGTGCTAGCCATGTGATAGCCATGCGCAATGCGTTAATAGGTCGACACCACATCAAGTTCATACTTATGTTTGAACTGCATCTTTCAATCCAACATGGGAGAAAGGGTTTTTCATATAATGGATTAATTTACAACACACTGAAATGTAGGAGGGGAAGACATTTATGCCCGACCTTGGTCAAGCAATGGCCAACGCCAGACTGGGTGTTACGGTTGCGGACTGACGCCCCGCCGATTAATTAAACCATCGTAACTCTGGGCCTCACTCAAACCTCTTACCAATTTGTCAAAATGTGCCTGGCATATAGCTTTTAGCGTCAAGACGTTGCACTTCTCCCATGCTTGTAACAAGATGGCAATGAAGGGCAACGTGAATATCAAATATAGCTAGCATTATGTAAACCAGCCATTCATCTAAGTAGAGAGCTGTAATGCATGCAATACCCCTGTCCGGTTTCAGCGTTGTAATGGATGTTACGCTACATCCTCTAGTGGGCATTGACTGTTGTGTCACAAATTAACGGCATTGACAATCGCAAATATGGCATCTGTAGAAGAGATGATTTTGCTTTGTGTCATCCGAATTCGGCAAAAAAAAGGCGCAAAAAGTGTAGGCCTACGCGGCGGTGGCATGTGACACCACTCACCTAGCCGCAGATTCTCTCCTCAAAATGTGGTGCCATTTTTAAATGAACCGTTAGTGTTACAACTCATTGTCAAAGCAGGTGAACGATAAAATAAAAAGGTCAGGTATATAGTATACTATAAGTATCAAACGTTAAATAAAATATATATACATATCGGATATTATACTACTTTTCTCTCGAATGGTTGGACTCTATACTACCGCCTTGAGTTCCGTTGGTATTGCTCCGTTTCTCCCGGAGCACTCCGGATTCATAAGCTCAGAGGCGACGGACCCACTGATGGACAAAACGACCTCCGGGACCGGACGAAAGGGTACCTATCCGTATTTACCATAGGGTGTGAATTGGCCTTAAGTCTGTTCTTAGGTGAGAAACCACCTTGTGAACAGCAAGAATCGTCAGGTGGGTGTTATCAAGCCAATGTGTACTAGGCTCTGGCTCTGATAAAGCTTGTCCCTTCATTGCTTAAGCTCAAGGGCATGCTAGGGGCAGGGCGATATTTTCATTAAATGTCATGTTTACTCTCCTATGCTTGAATGAAATGGCTGGACCAAAAAAAACAAGATTTATAAAAGTTCTAAACTCGATTTGGCAAAAAAAAACAAACAGTTGAACCCAATATTTTAGTTGGGATTCAAACACTTCAAAAAAAAAAAAGAGGTTTGTGCAGCGACTTCTAGGAATGAGCGTTACGACCCCACGGTAACTTTGTGGGGTAATGCGCCACATACCACGTTATAGTATAGTTGTCCGGGAAGCCCAACTCTCTCCCGGACACGATCAAAATCATCAGCTGTCCACCACCAGAAGAAGCTTAGTCCATTCAGTGTTTCCCACAGACCAAGGACCAATGTGTGGTGCGCGGGGGGGGGGGGGGGGGGGGGGGGGGGGGGGGGGTCAGCGCAGGCGCAGCACGGCGACGCGGCTGTCAGTGAGTGTGCATGTAACTCCGCGTTTACATGCGGACACATCTGATTCGTATAGATGTGGAAGAACAGCTCAATCGGAATAGAAAAGTATCATATATATACGCCTCAATCGGTTCGGAATACAATTCTATGCGGAATAGAATAGGTGGTGTAGTCCGCTATAAATACTTCCGATTAGTTTGGGGTTTAACTTGGAGCAGCCGCAGTAGTTCGCAATTGGTCCACTCCGTCTGTACTTTAATGCACACCGAACATTACCGCTGTCAAGGAAATTGGATTTATTGCCTGATTCACGTCTTTGATATTATCACTCCGTAGAAGTTACAGTAGTCCGGTAACTTATCAACCCCAGCGTGTCCGGTTGCTAAGCGACGGGTGACATCGGTGGGTTCATGTGTTCGCATCGTTGCTCTCGCTCCGTGTGTGTGTGTGTGTGTGTGTGTGTGTGTGTGTGTGTGTGTGTGTGTGTGTGTGTGTGTGTGTGTGTGTGTGAATGACGGGGAGAACGAGTGCTATGCAGAGATGAATGGACGGAACGATTTTTAGATTTCCAAATCGCGTTATTGAAAAAAAATATATATATTTTTTTTTTAATACAAAGAAAAAAAATAGACAATCAATTCGTGGCGCTCGATGTTGATTCTGTGGCGCCGCGCCACACAATGGTCTATGTATGGGAAACACTGCCATTCATCCAGTAGGGAAAAAGTGGATTCATTAAAAAGCTGCCAACTACACTCTTTAGATTAAAAATACACATAAGTTAAATTCGAAAGTTGACCACTAGTTTGAAAATATATATTAGATTTTTAGGCCAAATTACCCAGTTGGGTCATGTGATGGGATGCGTTGCACACGCTCTGTATAGGGATGGGTCAGAATATTTGATTATTCGTTCCTGAGGGTCAAAGTCGATTGTTAACATTTGGACCGTTATCATTTTTTCCCATTCAAATAAACGAGAATTAACGGACGGAACTAATGTTGGACAGGTGTCCAAGGGCATTATCCCCCTTATACCATTTCACTTGCCATAGAAAATAAATTAAGACCATTAAGACCATAGGGGGATTAGCGTAATTTTCGGACTACAAGCCGCGCCTTTTTTCCCATTTTTCGATTCTGCGGTTTATATAACAGTGCGGCTAATCTATGGATTTTTACAGCTAACGGCCACTAGGGGACCTCCTAAATCTATGGATGTTACAGGTTACAGTCCACCAACTTTAACTCTATGGGCTCTATGACCGGTCCGCGACCCCCCACCTTTAAGCGGCGTGCTCCAGTGCGGCTTATATATGTACACATCATTCAATTTAGCTGCTGTGGCTTATACTCCGGTGCGCCTTATAGTGTGGAAAATACGATATTTGTTTATCAACAAGGCGGATGCGCATGCAGAATGATCGCAAAAAGAACCGGTTGACATGGTTATCTTTGTGTGGTTAATTTTCAGTTGCAGTGTTAATTAGCGATGTTGTCAGCTTACTGTTCGATTAAACTGCAATCAGAAAACGCGGTTATATGCTAGACCATATAGTATCTGTGGTAAGGCTGGGACAAATTTCGAATTATAAATATGTACACTTTATGTTGAAAGTATAGACCGTCGCGATTCAGCCTTTATACCACAGATACTATAGGGTCTATACATACAACCGCGTTTTCGCGTTGAAAAATTAAAGCAAAATGAATGAAAAACAGTAAAAGCAAAATTCGGTATACGCTTTCGGCTTTCGGCCAACTTTCAGTCTATTCGGTTTCGGTCAAGAATTTTCATTTCGGTGCATCCTTAACCAGGTAGTTGTTTTTTTGCGTTTAAGACTGATTTCTTGCCGACGATCCATGGCTGCCTTTGTGAATGTCGGCAAACATCAAATAATCGATTATTCGTTCATACCACCCACCGATTATTCAACCATGAAAAAATTGAGTTATTCACATCCCTAGTTCTCACCCCTTTCTATTCCCTGTCCGCGGTCCAACATCGACGTCTGCCCTAACATCAAGCACTATATTTGGTACTTTATTTATACTATTGTATATCTTTCCGAAAATGTTGGCTGAGGCTGTAGGGAGAGTTAGTTAGTGATAGTTGTTTAGGTCTAGTCCAGGCCGGCTACGATCCCCTCATGCTTGCCAAAGTAACATTTGGATGGCATCTCTACAAATCTTTTACATGCTCCCGATAGTACAAGTACTGCACCAGGAGGAAGGTCGCCGACACCCTTTTGGGGTGCAGCCCTTAATCGCTTATGTATTTGGATGAATGGCCCCAAAACTAAATGCACAGCAAGGTTGGAATTAGAAAAACATGCATTATAGCATAATAGGCTTTTAGTTAGGCAAAATGTTACTCAGATAGCAGACTGGCTGAAATACAAAAGGCTTATCCTCAACTTCCCACACCTGCATTTAAAGCGGGTCAAACGGGTCCAGTAAATCAAACCACCTGTGCAGTAGCGTTAGCTGTAGATGGGAAATATTTCTACATTGGAATGCTGCAAAGATCCTAGTCACTGATAAAGAATGTTGTCATCTCAAATGCAATGAGGTGTAAAGAGATACAATTGAGCCCAACAGGAAATTTTGAAAACTAAAGTTCACTGCCAATTTGGCAGTGGAAAAACAATGTACTTTTCTAAGCAGAGAATCCACAGGGCTGCTGAGCAAGGATTTGTTCCTGTACTCTGATAGAGATAAGTACAGCAACGTGTCCCAAGCAGGGAAGAGCCACGCACGGGTCCAGCTGTGAGCGGCTTTTCAGCGGGTGGCCTCAGAGTAGATGGGACAGCTGCTGGGAACAGGAGCTTTCTCTCCAGATTGTGCCCAGTGAGCCCCCACTACACAGTACTACCAGGTCAGATAGGACCGTTCACCAGTAAGGGCCTTTTTCCATTATTCTACACTGGCCTGGTTTTACTTTTCACTGGTCAGCCGAGCGCAGCGGGAATACACATCTCCAACAAGGCCGTAAGATATATTTTTCACTGATGACATCTTTGTCATGAGTCCATCGACACAAACAGACAAACACACTTATTGTAGCCCGGGGAGTTTTGTTATAGTCTACTGTGACATTTGATTCATTTGTTTTAGACACATTTTATATGTTTGGGTTGTTTCAGAAGGACTGAACAAGCAATTATATCCACGATAATTTAATTAAGTCTTGTTTACACAATGGTCAATGTTTCACACGTTTCAAGAGGGCCAGAGTATCTTCTTGATATTAGGAGAAAACACGTTGAATATCACAGCGATCTAGTATGAAATATGAGAGACCAGTCTTTAGACCAAGACAAATCTGAAAGACTATCTGCCTACCTTAACCTTTTCAATCAACTTGTAAAATTAAAGGAACACAACAATTAAAACAAATCAAGCATTAAGTGAATCATCATCTTGTGAACGACACTGCAAAGCGTGGGCGTTTAACCAGTTTTGGAAATACAAACCAGCATGGCATGGTTTGACTCTGTCCAGTCTAAATGGGCCAATGGAAACGGGCCACAGTAAGCAGTGACTGCTCGTGGCCATCAGCAAAGGTCAGACACAAACTATCATCACACAATAGACCATCAACGAAGAAAAGCCGTAAATGTACTTCTCATTTAGAGGTTGCCAACAAAGACAAATGGATCAGTCTGCATGTGAATACATCTGTTGTAGGGTCAACAGAAATTACGTACATTTAAGATGGTCAAACAAGTTAAAACCTCGGATATCCTGAACTGTACATCATTACCGTCACTGTACAAATCTCTTATTTTACATTGACTGAAACAAACAAACAAACTTCACCCTGCCACTGCTGGAGTATTCTCTGCGTTTCCCACATCCCCTCCGTGTTGGCCAGCTGTGACGGTAAGAAGTCGTGGCTTGCAGTGCACATGCATGGGCAGGGACTTCTATTAACATTAGCTTAGAGCACCACCCACAGCGGCGTCCTATTGGTGTGCCCTTACCACTCATTAGCCCACTTTCAGAGGGTCCGATGTTGAAAGGACTGGGTCAGAGTCAATACGACCTTTTATTGACAACTTCAATTGCCATTATTCTTCCATTTTCCATCAAGCAATAAATTTGTATTTGTTTTTCTAGTTATTTTTTTAACGTGGACACACCTAACTGCGATATAACACTGTTTGACAGAACATGAATTTGGATACAATGGGGCACACGCTGTTGGACAATCTCCCGTTAAGAGTGGTGATTTCTCCATAACATTCCCTATAAATACGCAGTGAAGGATAGAATTTACGGCAAAGCAGAAATGAACAGCAGAGCAGACGCTGGACGAATATACAATCCAAGTCTCTGAAGTTGTCAGATGGGCCCCTCATCGCAGGGGCCACAGGCACACCATCCACCACAGAGGTAGAAGGAGAGGCGGTTTTGTCATTTCTTCTTTTCTTTAACATCTAAAGATGGACAGTGAGAGTCCCGTTTTAACACGCTATGGGGAATAAGGTGGTCATCGTTTTTTGAACCCAACGACAACGTTGGATCGCTCTTTGAGGGTAAACAACTTTTTAGCCATTGGGCACTAGGGCTGTCAAAATTGCTCAAAAATGACATTCGAATGTTCGTTTGGAAAAAAATCACGAATTCGAACTATTCGAATATCTGGTTGCCTATTTTACGCAGTTGCCGTCAATATGTCAATAATGCGACAAAACCATGGTTCAAATTAGTGGGATATATATATATCCTATAAACAGCCCAGTAACGTGGAGGCCTAATCATGAAAAGCCACAACTTTGTATCGCTTGCATTTCACCACCACACCTGCAAGCGCGCAAACTATAGTAATCTGAAGAAGACGCCCGCTTCTGAATGTTACAAAGTATGCTAGTGGTAACGTTCCTTGCTTTGCTTACCATTTATCGAGAAGGCCTATTAAAATCGATAAAGAAAAAAATGCATGTCGCCTACGTTTTCCACCATGCCAGCGAAAGGGCCAGCACTACGCACCGTTCGGATTCATGAAAAAAAAGCTGTCTCGGACTTTGCCGAGAACATTGCGTTATAGCAGCTTTCACCAGCCAGACTACTAGCTCCCTGAGCTCTACTTCGGATGCTTATTGAATGGCATAGCCGAGCTGGAATACCTATATCCAAGTACGGAAACCCCGAGGGGATAAAATACATTAGCTCTTCACAATACTAGTCTGTTACACTTTTACCGCGGGAGTGTTTTTTCACATTCGAATATTATGAGGGACATCGCGAACAGACAGAGGCTCATTCACAAAGCAGATAGAGGCGCTTGTACCGCGGGAGTGTTTTTTCACATTCGAATATTAACTTTCACGTTCAAATTCGCGTTTTTGGATACATTTCGAACGAATATTCGAACTTCGAATATTCGTTGACAGCCCTATTGGGCACACAAATGTAACTTGCCACAGCTCTCTCCTACAGATAAACAATCAGCAGATTGAACCTGTTATCAAGCCGCTTTAAAGGTCCAAGTACATGGTAGTTGGTGGTTTTCATTTGTTTTGGTATGCTTATAGCCATTCTTTTAAATTAGTTTAACACGAAAGTTGAAGAGCAAAGGTAGTGATTCAGAGCTGGATTATTGCAGCACCAACTTAATCTAATGTATTAATGAGTAGGATCTGTTGCACCACCTTGTAGAGTGTTCTCCAGTCAGGCAGACTGACATAAAATCCTCCAAGCAGGAGTGGCGAAAGCAATGGAAGAGAGGCCCATCCACTAGAACCAAATATGGAGCAGGTGACAGCCAGACAAGTGCATGCTAGCAGACAGCCTTGCCTGTTAGCCAAGACAGCTGACACACACACACAGCTTAAAGGACTCCTCACTGCTGTCACGTGACCAGTGACATCACCTGCAGAGCAAGAACCTCTGGAAGAAGAAGACGGTGGCGATCAACTGTTGGACATTGTCAGATATCCAGAATGGATGTTTAAGCTGTGTATCTTAATTACTGTTAGTATTGGTATTTTCTACACAAAATTGTCGAAATTTTAGGTAATTCAAAAAAAAAATACATTCATTGAAAGAAGGAAGAACGAATTTGTCAGACATCGTCTGCACAATCCTCTACCGGTTCCCTTTCCAGAGAAAGTAATAGTGGTACTGGCCCACCATATATTAGTGCACCATGTGCATAAATGGGAAATACGAAATGTATGTTTTGTTGATGTTTTACCAGGAAAGGACAAGATGGAACTGGAGTTACTCAAGAACCTATTTACCGGCCTATCATTTTTTTACGTCAAAGCTCAAGAGGTAATTTGTGAAGAGAGAGATATCGAGCCACTGAATAATAAAACACCCATGCAATAAAAACATTAAAAATTGTATTTAGTTAAAATTTTCTAATGAATATGAGCAGATGAAGGATGCGTGAAGCACCCCATGGCAATATTGCAAAAAAAAAAAAAGGGGGGTGCAATGAAATGTGCGACCCAATGACCCTAGCCCCTTTCAGGCATGGATTGATCAGTGAAGATATAGGACTGAACAGTAGAGGTCGACCGATATATCGGTCGGCCGATGTATCGGGCCGATATTTGTCATTTTTTAATCTACCGGCATCGGCCGATATCTGTGTTTAGTAGCGCCGATTTATAGTCAGGCATGTCCGCGGGCAGCCCCGTGTTATTGGTACCGGCAGAACGCATGTGAAGGACCCCAACCCAAAACTTGTAATCCTGGGAGATAAGGTAAGGCTTAAATTCTGCTATTTCAAAGTTGTATGGTGGTAACATATTTACTAGGTTATATATGTTACAAGTAAACTATGAAGTGTTGCTTCACTTAGTGAAAGGAAAAAAAAAAAAAAAAAAAAAACGAAAAGCATTGAACCGTCGAGAGCTGTAACCTAAGAATACAGCTGATTGAGTTCACAGGCTCACAGTTAACTTGTCCTTGCTGTTAGCTTGAAGGACTTTACTCGAAATCTAGTAGCAGCTTGCTTGCTTACAGTAATATGTTGGCCCAAATGTTATGAGTTCTGCTTAAATTTTCCTGTATTGGAGTCGAAAAATGTCCCTCTGTTCGTGGGGTGGAAGAGGCGGCATTATGTTGCGCTACGTTATTCTACTCCGCCCCTCTCACAGACAGCTCCGTGCTTGGAGACACAGAGCAGCCATGGAGCAGCTCAGAACGGTGTATGACATTTGTTCAGAAGCGTGGTTTAGGTGACGCAGACAATAGCCGAGTTTCCAACTTATTTACATCAAAGAAAATTCACCTCAAGAACATGCGCAGCTGCGTGTGTTTCTATCAACGTGTTTGCGAATAAAAATGGATCGTTAGCCTGATGAAGTGACGTGTTCAGACCAATGTCTGTATATAGCCTACGGTAAAGTAGTATAAAGTTAATAGTCAAGAATGTGAGAAATCACAAAGGGTTTAGCATTGCCCTTGCTAGTGTGTTTGCAGTACTACTGTTTATTTTTTATGTAACATATTTTTATATTTTCCAAGTTAATTTATTTTTATATTTTCCAAGTTAATTTATTTTATTTATAAAATATTTATTTAATTTTTCTTTCAATGAATATTTCAGTTAACACTTGCGGCCAAACAAAACTGGTATGTATGACTCAAGGTTCAAGTCAGAGTTCAATAAATGTTAAAAATGTTAAAACAAATTGTGTGCATCTACTTATTAGTGTGACGCTTTAGCATGCAAACTAATGGGAAAACTTTTAGATATCGGCCCTAAAAATCGGCCCAAAAAAAATCGGCAGCCCATATCGGCTATCGGTTAACCCTGACCTCTAAGTATCGGCATCGGCATCGGTTATAGAAAAACCCATATCGGTCGACCTCTACTGAACAGTACACTAAAGGTCTGGACTTGGGTATGAAAATGAATTGGTAAAGTAAAAGATGCATGGCGTGGTCACAAATCACAGGACTCTTCTGTCCAATTAAATCGATGCAATCAATACAGTTTAAAGCGACTCCTTGAATGCCCATTTAAATTTGTTTTGTCCCAATAACTACCAATGCCAACAACCCACACCCTTGGCCCGTACTTACACTCCTCCCTGTAGAAAGAGCTTCACAACTTCACAAGACCCGTGTTCCTATCAGGGTCTGCAGATACGCCGCCAAGACACTGATAAAATACACTACAGCTGTAGAATCTCCTGTACAGGCCACTCTCTCCCAATTCTGCGGAGGATGTGTACCAGCAGCAGCGCTGTTAGTCCGACCGCTTTGATAACATTCTATAAAATAATTACTTATAACCTACAATTCAGGCATCCACCAAAATGAAAAAAGTTACTTTCTGGTAGTTAACATCCCAGAATCAAGCAGAGAAAGAAGCCATGTCTTTGAGGTTAAGGAGTTATCCGTTGCCACAGCATTACGTTGACCAGGGTAGGCAGAGTTCCCCCTGGGGTTGCCAAGTTTACAAAAGTGCCCACCTGCACGTACATCCCAGCCTCAACTGAAAGCGTAATGTACAGCAGCATAGCATTCAACCACACATTTGAATAGCAACTCATGCAGTTGGAACGTCTTTTTTCAATAATTACATTGTAGGCTGCCCTAAACAATAGCCAACTAAGACTCAATTCAACTGGATACATCGGCTCATTGAAGACCGGAAACCGGTGAATAAACTTCTGACAGCAATATCTTCAGCCCACTAATTGGTTAATCGATTAAAGCATCATAATGCTTATGCGTCGTATTTAAATATTTTTGGAGCAATTCAATGAAAGAATTAGACAATAATGATGCATCACCAAATTCAATACATTTATTTATGAACAGATAGATGGTTACCCGACAAGCCCTTGCTGATAATCCCTGTTATCCTGTATATTGGTTCCTTCCTGGCCTATACTATGTGATTTTAACTTTCTTCCTTGACCATTATGTCAGACGTTTTTTTTTGTATCCTTTTATTATTGTCTGCCCTAGTAATTAATATTATGCACTGGCTTTCCTCATCAGAACTTTCCAAGGCGGTCCATCTAGGAGCGGCCAAGGATCAACTCTCAGGTTTACATTTTTAGGAATTAACCAGTTCAAATGAGTCAATAAGTAAATGCAGCACCTTTTCAAGTAAGCATTCAGCCCTCAGGGTTCCTACAAAAACAGTTAGGCAGGGGGAGGCGGCGTTAGGATGAAGAGCCAATAAGTACTATAGGGCTGCACCTTCAATTGGGAAAGGATTTAATCTATTTTTAAGAAATGATACTCGAATGATATGATATACTCAAAGCTCTTCGGTCGCCCACAGCACATTCTCAGAACACGAATCCCAACAGGCAGGGATTACACGGATGGCCCTGGTCGGGTGTGAATACTGAGCATAATCAGAATTACTGGAGCTTGCGGTCCACACGGAGACCGGCCACTGATGATTTCATCGATGTATTATATTAATTGGCCGACTGTTTATTATATTAGGCTAGAAGTAACTTTTATTTGAATTATACAAGGCATTTATTTATAGGCATATATATTTTAAGAATCAGACATGAATGTGCACATGGTGCACATGTAATCTTGTGAAAGGTGACTTTGTAGAGGGTCGTTCATTCAGCAGAGATGCCTCGTCTACAGACAACTGTGCTGTGGCAACCCCCCCCCCCCCCCCCAAAAGATGAAGTCAACGTAAACAACCAACATGAAAATACCTTCTCGCAGGGCAGGCCCTACGGCACGCTACATTGCAAAGGAGTCTGAGACGCTGTTGCTTCGACCAACACCTCGTAAACCAGGATACAAAAACAAATGTGTGTCAAATCGCAAAGAGGGCAGGATGGCTGCCTATTTTTTAATCATTATGCATTAACAAAGTAGAATACTCTTAGGGAAAGAAAACATAATCTCTTCTCCCCTCCACCCCTTGACCAAGACAATTTCTGGGGGAAACTCTGTACTTTTTATTTTAAACTCACGTTATACCAAATTAAAACAACGCTCCAAGAAATAGTACTAATTCAAAGAAAACCAGTCGAAAGTCCCTTCTATTGTTCCTAGTACTGGGAGAACTGACCCTTAGAACTGGGGACTCATTGGCCCTTTGTGGAAGTTTCTGCAGCCATTAAAGGAATGCTAATGCATCAAAATGAACTCATTGGTCTCTCCAGACCAGTTCTGTTTGACCAGGACTTAGACAAGTCACCTCACAGGACAACCTCACACTCTTCCATACCACCCACTTAAATGAGCTTGAAATTGATGAAATACGAATACCAGATTTCCTCAAATATAGTTTGACCTTTAAGAGGGTCCTAAAAACCCCAAGTTTTGTGCCGAACCTTCAGATTACAGACAAATTGAACTTGATATAAATTTGGCAGTTGATGTGTAAACATTTTAAGGATTTTTCTCTTCAGTGGAGTGCATTACATGAAAACATTCCCTGGGTTTATTGAAAGGACACAAAACACATGTTTACACAAATGAGGTCATGTTATTTGACTTCACAAAGGCACATGCGTGTGTCCTTGTTCTGAGGTTTTGAACGAATATGGTACGGGACACAGATCTACTCTACTGCTGCTTAACGCTGTTTTAGGAAGATATAGGCCTACTTGAAATATCATATGATGGGGTGCATGATCTGTGACATGTTTAATGAGACTTTTACAATGGAAACCTCATATGCTTAACCTGAAATGCCAAGAAGATCAATAAAGTGGTACCTTACATTACACTAATTTAGCTGACGCGAGAGATCTAAGAAACATAGCCTAACAGATTTGTGTATATGAAAACCCTTGCTTTGCATTAATGCACTTATTTACAAACAATGGATACAACCGTACAATGCTTAGTCGATTTTTTGATATGAACATATTCAGTTTCCCTTATTAGGTCATTCTAGCAGACATGGTCGCCATGGTACAACCTTTTAATACATGTATATCGACTATAACCTTGTAAACAAACTCCACTTTTATGTGACGCAAAGCATTATAAACTACATCTATCAACCATCTTAACCAGCCTAGTGATACAAGTTGTATAAATTGTCCTTCAACGAGGCAGGAGTAAACTTTTAGTTT
Organism: Gadus morhua; assembly: GCF_902167405.1. NCBI lineage: Eukaryota > Metazoa > Chordata > Actinopteri > Gadiformes > Gadidae > Gadus > Gadus morhua. The sequence goes on along the minus strand of NC_044054.1, from coordinate 16,310,190 downwards.
GGCCAACATGCAACACATTATGGCCTAGCTCACCAACAATACACAGCAGACAGCTGCATGTCAATGGGGGATGGTGGGTCGCTACACGGACAGCATGGGGGACACACGCGTGGAGAGTCAACACCACGTCGCCTCTACAGCGCACCACGTTGCCAAGTGGGATCATGGGACAGAGACGTCGTCATGCTCACGTCCACAGCAAAGCAGCTACACGTTTCAAATCACTGTCAATAGACCAACATGTGTCACGTTACCCTTTACCACATGTATGGCAAACCTGGCCGTGTGAGCATTCTCGACTCACGTCATAGGACGTTCTGAACGCAATGTTGTGTTGGCTAGTTAGCATAGCTTGTTATGCATTACGATTCAAATGATCGATGTTGCGTTGAGAATAGATTAACCAAACAGTCTCAAATGGACCTGCGCAAGGCACCACTCGTTTTCGTAAGAAAAGGGTTCACCTCCCACGTTACGCATCAAAGACCGCAGCCTGAAGGCCAGCGCCATTGTCCCCATGCTGCCCGGAACACGTGGAGGAACACGTGATGCTCCCGATAAGCTGCTCGTCTTAATGCTAACACCACAAACCTTTTAGAACCATCGTTCAGACTTCAGGAGCATTGCCTTGTAATAAAGCCGATCTGAAGGTAAACGCGTCGTGCAATGTGAGAAAAGCACCGTTGGGCGCCCGTTACCTAGGGCTAAGCTAGCCCACTCATAGGGAGGCCTTGCGGTGGGACTAGGCCCAGGAGGACTTTGAGCTATTGTTAGCTAGCCTGGTAGCTAGGCAGACACCCAGAGCCTCCTTGGGTCCAATGCTGGACATCAGATGATCCCGAAGCAGACCAGCGAGTCGCAGTCCAACATGCAGAACCCGAAGTTAGAACACGCACATGAGAAACTAAGTGTTGTCCTCGTTTAGACGAGGATGAGGGGGCGGGCAGGGCTGTTTACAGGTCTAACACTGGGCGGACAGAGACCAACGTGAGGCTCCCAACAGTGGAGCATGGGTGTAAAAACAGCCATGCTCCATGGTTTACCTAAATCAATCACAACATAAAACCATCGTTTTTGATGACACCTTCAACAAACTATGAATAGCTCCACTGATAAACAAGACAACTGTTGTCGATCCAACGCATGAAGCTGTTGATAGAGATGTTAAACTGGATTAGATGAGTCTTAAGCACCGTTTGGTGGGATCACCTCAGTGGTCCCACACTACAGCCAGCTCTACCTGTTATGTTCCCCACAGCACGCTAGGCAACGTGTCTTTTGCACCAGTTCCTCGTGTTATCACCATAGACAGAACTGGGAACAGCACATTTCTTCTATATATAGCGAGGTAACCAAGCAGCAGTCGTCAGACAAGAGACCAAGCATACCAGTGCAGCCATTTACTCCCAACTGGAGCTCCGCTTGCCCAAAACGGACCCTCGACAGCTGGTTTGTCATCAGGCAACCAAAACGTACACGTCAGTTACCCTCATAATCCGTCCAGAGAGACACAAACACAGAAGGAGGATACACACCATGAGCTTGTCCGTTCACGTTGACCACGGTTACCGCATTCATCTTCTTAGTCCATGGGTTCACCTTGGGCGGGGGGGCTTCAGTAAATTCCTTTGGGTTGCCTTTAGAAGAGTCCTCCGTCAGGTTGTTAAAAACCATCTGATCCGACGTCAGGCTGTCTTTGCCCTGGCTGTGGCTCTCCTCTGTCCCCTGTTTCGGTGTCTCCTCGTTGTCCGCGGTGTCCTGCTCCGGGTCGTCCGTCCTGGAGCGGCTCCCCGCAACGTCAGTACTCCTCCGCTTCGCCCCTGCCTCGGAACACACCTCATCGTGGAGCATGTTGCCCGCATGTCCATGCTCCTCTTGCTTGACAAGAGGGTTGTTGGGCAATAGAGCCTCCACCTGAGTGGCCATTTCCCCCTTTCCTCACGACACCCCCAAATTCGCCTTCAATTCGGGAAGAAAAATTAAGTATTCGGTGGAATCGCCTGGTATCAGCTGCTTCTCCACTCCACCCCTAGACCAAGTAACCTTCAGTCTAAGACGCAGAGTGGTCAATGCTAAATTAAAACATATAAAACGCCCGGTATTCTCTCAAAATTACAACCTTATCTCTACCACTAGTAGCAATATGGATGATCCCCACCACGCGATAGAAGGGTGCGCGCACGCACGACGTAAGGGGAGTAGCCACGTACCACGGGTACGCGCACCAGGGCTGAAGCCACGGTGACGCTTGTCTCGCCCTCCTAGAGGAGCGAGTTTGTAAGAATCCACCCAGAATCCACCAAAAAAAACAACACCCATTCCCGCACACAAAAAAAACTCAACACACAAGCACGTGTTTGCCACTGGAAGAGCACGTGTGCTCGATCGCTCCAATTACACGCTTTATTTTCCTTTTTTTTGCCATCTGTGTTGAGTGCGCGTTGAGTGTCGTGTTCATCTTTTATTGTGTGTGCGTGTGTGTGTGCGTGTGTGTGTGTGCGTGTGTGTGTGTGTGTGTGTGTGTGTGTGTGCTGCATACTGTGACTGAGCTGAACAGTATAGCCCATATGTCATGTAGCCAGTTCTCCAGCAAGGGGAAACATCGGTTTACCTGTATAAAATGAAGCTATGGACACATTCAAGACACAATTAAAAGCTAATTTACAACCGTTTGCACTTTAATCACACACGTTGGTAGAAGAATATAAATTTGTCACTTATAAAATTACATCAACAAATCATGTCAACACATCATTTTGCATATTGATTGATACAATCTTTCAATAATAATGTCAGGCTGTTATTAAAAATACAGTACAGACTGTATAAAAGAGAGACAGCTAGGCTGCCTTGTTTATTAAGTGGGTCTTAAATAGCAGACCCATGGGATCAGGGATCAAGGCAAAGGCCTATCTTGACCCAATGTTACAACAAGGTGTAATTTAGAGGGTTGAATGGGTTAAAATTCTCGTTAAACACTTTATAGTTGAAAGTTAAGCTCTTTCTTTATGCAGAGAAGAAGTGCTTTACTGGACGGGGAGGCATGTAGGATAAGAAGGATGGATGTCAAGTTAATGCTCATCGCCAACAAAGATACAAAAGCCTATGTGGATTTTGGAAAAAGTGGATGGCAGGGCTTGTTTGGGCTTGCAGACATATGTTATGAGTAGCACATTGGGGTACTGACCTACATGTAGGATTCTAAGGCCAGCATGAATGTGGCAGTATCTGCGTCACTTTGCAGCCCAATTCAAAGTTCCCCCATGCCAGCCACCCCCCTGAGATTTTGAAATACCACCTTTGGTTTAGTTGTGACAGCAAGGCCTTTTAGACGAGTGAGTCAGCAAATAGACATTTCATCATGCTTCCAACAAAACAGGCCTTCACCCAGAGATTTGGCCCTTTTCTGGAATAATTTTAATGTTTTGTCAAATCATGGTATATATGGTCCACATGTTTGATTCACAAACCATTAATAGAATGGTTTGTGAAGAAGAAGAATTTATTTTATCAGGAAAGATCTTTGGAACCCAACTTCATGAGACGACATGAGACTAAACTCTTTGTGTGTTGGTGTGTTTTTGTGTGTGCATGCCTGCGCGCACCAATAGTGCAAACCTTCCTCTCCCAATCTCAGGAATCTGAATAAGTTTCAAAATGTGACAGCAGAAGCAAAGCCACACAAATATTGTTAGCCTGTTTTCATGCCGGTGAAAAATGCCCTCATCAACGTGATCTGAAGTACAAGTCAATAGTGAACCTAAAGCCACAATATCTTACACACTCACCCATTCCAAACTCGAAGGCAACGGTACAATGTACATAGAAAAACAACCCAGAACCAAGACAAAGTGCACACTAACAAACACACACACACACACACAAGCACACACACACACACACACACACACACACACACACACACACACACACACACACACACACACACACACACACACAGACACAGACACACACACACACACACACACACACACACACACACACACACACACACACACACACACACACACACACACACGTGCCCTTGCACAAACAAAACACAGCAAGCCACGCATTAACACACACATACACACACACACACACACACACCAACCCACACAGCGACACCATACTTTCCCCCCTGTCCCCTGCCAGGGCCCCTCGTTGTAAACACTGATATTTGGTACGGACGGCAGATTCCCATTCTTTGCAGATGATGACATCAGTGACATGTAAATCTCTCTGGCATTGTCCAGTCCTCTGGAGCTCTTT
>NC_044054.1:16195918-16300918 GCF_902167405.1 Gadus morhua | reverse complement strand
GCTGCTATCAGGTCATCCACAACATCGAGGATGGGGTGACAGTGGTACTCAATATTAGGAGGGACAATTTGTGCTTTAGAAAACATTCCTCACCCAATGATTTGCTCAAATTGATGAAGTTGTGTTACCAAAGAAGAGCACCTGGACGTGTGCTCTCTCTGCCATGCTATATCAGAAGGAGAAAGTTGTAGAGTTGGGCTGCTGTATTTGGATTGACCAAAAGCAGAGAGGACCATTCAGTCCACCCATTCCCACATTGAATCACATGAATCCAGTGTATCCTGGTAATAATTAACAGTGTCTCCGTATCCTAGATGGGCGTTGTGAGAGGATCTTACCTGGCTCTGGAACACATGAACAAGCTGAGCGGAGGCCAGGGAGGAGTGATCATCAACATTGCGTCCCTAGCAGGTAAAATGCCACTGTAAAGTGAGCACTAATACCAGGAGAAATAACTTCCAAAAGACTGCTTTAATCTCAGAGTTGGGATAGCGGTGTAAAGAATAATCAATACCATTCGGACCATCAATACAATGGTCGGATAAGACTTAGTTGATTCAAAACAAAAGATCGGAACCGACATTCGTAAAAGATAAATACAGCCACCAAAAACCACCATAGCAGCTTTTGTGGAAATTAAAATATATTTTCTATTTTATTAAATAATTTTGATGAACATGATTACCATCTATAAATTACAAGTCCTCTTCAGAAGCTCCCAGGGCCTATGAAGTGTGTACGCGAATCAAGGACAACCCCCTTAATAACTACAAGTATTGGGTTGATTGAGCGAAAACCTGTCAAAGTGTCAATAAAAGTTGAACTGTTCAGCGCGCCTTTGTACACTAACATCACCATGAATATGAGGCTGGGATAGACCATGTATCTAGATGCATATCGGTTTGTCTGAGAGGGATTTGTTGTTTACATGCATGTGTCCCTTAAATGGTATTTACCCTGCCATGACAATTCCTCTGCTAATCCCTACGTGTGTGTGTGTGTGTGTCTGTGTGTGTGTGTGTGTCTGTGTGTGTGTTACAGGACTTGGCCCACTTCCAGGTGCACCCATTTATACAGCGACCAAACATGGGGTGGTCGGTTTCACAAGAGCCATGGCGGTAAGCAATGTCTTTGTCCTAAAGGATGGGGAGCTGAGGTTTGAACCAGAGCTTTTCACACATTAGTGATATTGCAAGCTAAGCCTTAATTCTCTGCAGGTTCATTGACCTTAACCAAAGAACCAATGTTTGCACTCCAATTGCACGTTTGGTTAATATGTCATTTAAACAGTCAAACTTCCCAAATGCATTGTCTGCAGTTGTAATTCCAATTTTTAAAACAGGTGAACCAACTGAAGTGAAAAATTATAGACCCATCAGTATCTTGCCTGTTGTATCAAAGATCACTGAAAAAGTGGTAGCTGAACAACTAACTACCTTTTTAAACTCAGGACAAGACTCACTTCATCCCATGCAATTCGGGTTCAGGAAAAATCATTCAACTGAGATGGCAACCTGCTACCTCTTTGAAAAAATCAAAACAAATATTGACAGTGGGAGTGCTGTATGTGCGGTATTTTTGGACCTGAACAAAGCATTTGATACTGTTAATCATAGTGATCTGCTCTCAAAAGTGTCCAATTTTAATTTGTCTGTGGAAACAATGAAATGGATGGAAACCTACCTCTCTGGAAGAAAACAATGCATCAGAGTTGGGGATAGGACTTCATCTTTCATTGGCTGCTCTGTTGGTGTCCCGCAGGGCTCAATTTTAGGACCTTTGTTGTTTAGCTTATATGTAAATGATCTGCCACTTGTATGTCCAGAAGTGGACACACAAATGTATGCAGTTGACACGGTCATCCTCGCACATGGAAAGAACAGATGTGAGGTGGCCGCCAAATTGACAGAAACAATCGCCAAAATTTCTGATTGGCTCTCAAAGTCCTGCCTGACACTCAACATCAGCAAAACAGCATGCATGTACTTTTATGATAGGAAAAATGGAAATCAGCCTGATATTATTGTTAATGGAGAAAGGATCCAGACTGTTTCACATTTTAAATATTTAGGAATAACTGTTGACTCACAGCTCTCATTTATGAAACATGTGAAGCAGGTGTGTAATAGAGTCAAATTCAATTTAAGGAATTTTAGGTACATCAGGAACCAGCTCCCTCTAGATGCAGCAAAACTTTACATGCACTCCATGATCTTTTCACACATCTCATACTGTGATCTGAGATGTGTGGTCACAAACTGGAAAAACAACACTTGCTCCAGTGCAAACCCTTTACAAACAAACACTCAAAGTACTGGACAAAAAGCCATTAAGATATCACCACTGTAACATAATTCAAAGACATAATCTTATGACCTTTGAAAGTTTTGTGTTTCTTGCTGATGTATGTTTAGTTTATAAAATAATGCACGATTTGGCTGCGCCTCCGTTGAATGAGTTTGTGTCACTGCGCTCAGAAAATGGAAGGAGAACTAGAACGTCCAACAGAGGGGAATATGTAGTACAGCACAGATCCACTGAGCTTGGCATGTCCGTTTTTTCAGTTAGAGCCACAAAGTCTTGGAACTCAGTACCAAGCGAGATAAGAGATCGGAACACCTTTGCTGGTTTTAAATGCAAGCATGTACCCATCATGCATAGACTGTTGTCTTAATGTTGTGATGTCCTGTTTTCTTGCTGTGCTGTTGTTGCTGTTGTTGTTGTGGTGTCCTAATGTTGTGATTTTATTGTTCGTATTGAGTTGTTGTGTTTTACCGTTGTAAAATTGTGTGTTATTGTTTTTATACTTCAGTGTTAGGTTTCCCTTTTGACAGAGATGTTATCCTCTGTTTCCTGCCCATGGGACTACAGATGAAAATAGCTTATAGCTAACTCTGGTACTACTAATGAGCTGTGCATTGTCCCTGCTAAATAAACAAATAAACAAATAAATAAATGTTATCCCTTCAGAGCCATGATCAAAGTGATGAGCAACTGAGTTTACCCCTGTATCCCCTTTCTGTGGAAACTAGCACAATTGCAATATCAGTCTGAACAGCAGACATATATGCTATGCAGGTGCCAGAGAACACAATGCATAAGCTGTTGAACTCAGACACAAGGCTGAATTCATCACTAACTTACTACTTTACTTACATCAAATAGAGATTGTCTTCTCTTCTGCATCTCACCTTTGGTTTGTTGAACAGATTTAATTACTGAACAACTGGCCGATGTTTGTGTTGTTCTCTTTAATGTTCCAGGAAACCTCTAAGAGGTCAGGCTATGGTGTACGCTTTAACACGATTTGCCCTGACTTCGCCAAAACGGACATCCTTAATTGCCTGGATTCAACGGCAACACTTGGACAATTCGCCCACCTAGCAGATCCGACCAGAAAATTTGTGGAACAGCATGGACTTTTGGAGTGAGTTATTGCCTATTATGAGTCGAATCCTCTTAAATTGTGAATATATGTTTTTGAATGCCATTACATTTACAAATATGTTTTCATGTTCCAGTGTGTCTCAGGTGAGCGAAGCCTTCCTACAGCTGGTGTTTGATGAAACCAAGGATGGAGCATCTCTCATGGTGCTCCTCAAAGGATCGCAGTACTACACGTCTAACTTCCTCGAGTGGTCTGATATTTGAGAAAATAGAAGACATTTACCAAAAGCCATTGAAAGATACGACTAATAGAGACCATCGATTTGTGTTAGCTGTGCTAAACAATTGTAATCTGTAGTGAAGCCAAATCATGGTCTTAGCATGCTGCTTTAATGATCTTGCAATCTCTGTCTTTTATAAACCGTATATTTTACTTTTGAGGAATGTCATACAAGAGGGAGTGCTGATATTCAGTATAACAGTACGACTGTGAATATGATATTGCTTTATTACTGTCTCTCATTTTATTAGTTCAGAAACTGGACTGGGAATGGACTGTTGCCAAGCTTGTTAGAAACACCTGTAAAGCGGAGTGATACCAGCTCAGTTAAAGTCCTAGAGCTGTTATACTTGTATCAGCACTCATGGAAGGCCTCTTGTCCAATCAAATGACTATATCAGAACTAACTGTTTTAGAATTATTAATTGCTATTAGTAGCATTTAACTTTACCAGAGATAGTCTTGACTTGCAAATCAATGTCGAAAAGGCCCTAACTTCACCATGTTTAATTAAATTATCAATGTTTCCTGCAAGCCTTTTCAACGTTTAAGTAACAAGAGGGATGGATCAGTGTTCCTCAGGCCGATGACAGCTGAACCAGCTGCTGGTCTAGAGTTCATCTACCTTAAATTTACACTTTGATATCAAAAGATGATACATTTTATGTCGGGGTCATGAACTAACTATAATTTGTAAATGATTAACCACTATCTGTTTCAACTCCATCGATTTGTATCAACGTTCTCTTACAATGCAAGAGTTACCCAAACATGTTTTCTTTTATATTGCCTCACATGCTTTGAATAAACACACTTGTATCTCTCGGCCATTGAACCTCTCTATGTGGACCTATAAAGTGTTCTTTCAAGAGGTCATTATTTTATACACTTACAATCCATCTAGGTGTTAGAGAGATGTTATCCTTTCAATAGCAGAACATTCAAAATAGGCTCCAAAGTCACATGTTATTGCAGTGACAGTCTATGGACGTAAATGTCCAACTGGATGTCCAATGTGCAGTAGGTCTATAACACATGCAACAAGTCAAGTAAATAACGTATGCCAATTTTTTGAACAACTTTGAAACACACTGGGTGGGAATTTGGACCACGTCTATCGTTTCTGTATGCACTGTTTAAGACTCAAGAGTCGATTCAAGAAAACTTTATTCATCCCCAGGGGGCAATTAAAGCTTATAACAATTAGGCAAATTTATTTTAGTAATAAACATACAATAACACACAACAATCATATAACAAACATATCACAAACATACAATAATCGGAGGCCTCAGATGGGACTGTTATACATTTCACCCGGAGCCCATCTGAACTCTGTTTCATGCCTACGTGCAGGTTAACCGGAAGTTTTGATTAATGGTTACATAAAGCACTAAAAATATGTGTATCATTTATAAAATGTCTCCAAAATAGTGTTAAAGTCCAGTTTTTGTCGTTTATGGCAGTAACGGGTGTTTTCTAAGCCATTCGGCGATGACGTCACTTTGGGGAGACATGGTGGAAGGTCAACGTTTTCTTTATATCTAGCGATTATGTCATTCAGATAAGTACCGGTAAACTTAATAATAATAATAATTAGTAATAGATAATAATAATTTATCAATTTTTTATAGCGCTTTTCTAAGTACTGTGGCAACCCCATGCCGGCGGGCCTGGAGGAAACTCGTCAACGCTCTGAACAGCGCCCTCTTTATGGACAAGTAGTCCAAGGGAGATACATCCCCTTCAACACGGCTGTAACCGCCCACCAATCAAGCAGGCACAGACAATCATGGGGATTGAGATCACCTGGGGGAAGGCAGCAGCAGAGGAGTATTAGGGGCCTAGCACACGGCAGTCAAGGAAGAGAGACGCAGAGGCGAGACCAACATGCTTTCGCCCTAAAGTGTGGAATACTTTCCCCTAGGAATAGCTGAAGGACGGCGGGAGCAACATTCGCGCCGGACACCAAGACGGGCCAGGCCGGAGATCCCCCACCCCTTTTCCCCATAGTGGAAGTTGCCTTAGTTAATTTATGATTTTCCTTATTCCCCTGAGCGGTCCTGAAATAAAACCCTCGTTCCGACACCGGGCTTGAGCGTCCTTTATTGGGAATCCCAGCCACCGACCACTGTGGTAGCCACAGTACTCAAAGACGCTTTACAAATAAGAAAGGAATACATACAGACAGTACAGACAATCAAACAAAAGGGAAAAATAAATAAATAAATGAATAAACAACACAACAATAGGCAACACATTAAGAGAGTGGGAGAGAGTGGAAGATGGCAGAGGATGATTTGTCAAATGTTGTAGTTGGTCCTGAAGAGATAGGTTTTAAGTGGACTTTTGAATGAACAGAGTGTATCAGAGTTTCGGATGGCCAGAGGGAGGGAGTTCCAGAGGGTAGCAGCGGCGATGGCGAAGGCTTTGTCCCCAAGGGTGCGATACTTGGTCTTGGTCATGGAGGTGAGAAGGTTGGCATCAGCAGAGCGTAGGCGGCGAGTGGGGGAGTGGCGATGGAGGAGATCCGTTATGTACGAGGGTGCAAAGTGGTTTAGCGCTTTGTAGGTGGTGAGGAGAATCTTGAAATTGATGCGTTGTTTAATTGGAAGTCAATGAAGTTGACTGAGGATGGGAGTAATGTGTTCTCTGGAGGGGGAGTTAGTTAGCAGTCGGGCAGCAGTTTTGAACATATTGCAATTTTTGAAGAATAGTGGAGGGGAGGCCATACAGAATGCTATTAAAATAGTCGAGTCTGCAAGTAATGAAGGCGTGGATTAGTGTTTCGGCAGCTGAGGATGAAAGTGTGGGTCGAAGGCGTGCAATGTCGCGGAGGTGGAAGAAGGATGTTTTCCTGACGTTGTTTATGTGTGACTTGAAGGAGAGCGTGGGGTCCATGATGATGCCGAGGTTTCTGACCAGGGGGGAGGGAGTGACAGAGTAATTTCAGTTTTATGGTCGTTGAGTTTGAGGAAGTTGTGGTCCATCCAGGTTTTGATGTCCATGAGACAGTTGGTGAGAGCGGATAGGATGGCAGGAGTTAATGGCTGTGGTGGTGTTGTATAGTTGGGTATCGTCGGCGTAACAGTGAAATAGAAGACCATGGCGGCGGATGATGTGACCTAGTGGGAGCATGTAGAGGATGAAGAGGATGGGGCCAAGCACTGAGCCTTGGGGGACTCCGTTTGAGACAGGGATGGTGTGGGATTTGTGGTTGTTGATGGAGATGTATTGGAATCTTTCAGACAGGTAGGAGGTGAACCAGGAGAGGGCGGAATCAGTTATGCCAATGGATTGCAGACGGCTGAGGAGGATGGAGTGATTGATGGTGTCAAAGGCAGCACTGAGGTCGAGGAGGAGGAGAATGGTGAGGGAGCTGGAGTCAGAGGAGAGTAGGAAGTCGTTTAAGTAGGGCTGTTTCAGTACTGTGGTGGGTTCGGAAGCCGGATTGGAATGTTTCGTATAGGTTATTGGAGAGGAGGTATTGCTTGAGTCGTGTTGCGACGTCTGTTTCCAGTATTTTTTAGAGGAATGTGAGGTTGGAGATGAGTCTGAAATTGTTGGGGTCGTCGGAGTCAAGGCCAGGTTTTTTTAAGGAGGAGGGTGACGGCAGCAAGCTTAAGAGGTGGGGGAACGGTGCCAGGGTTAGGGAGGAGTTGATGGTGTCTGTGATGAGTGGGGCGAGAGAGGTGAAACAGGCTTTGACAAGTTCAGAAGGCATGGGGTCCAGCGGGAGGTGGAAGATTTCATGGTGGAGAGTATTTTGGAGAGGTCTGATGTGATTATGGGTGAGAAGATGGAAAGCCGGTGGTCAGGGGTGAAGGAAGTGGAGGTTCTGAGTCAAGTGGCAGAGGAGTGGCAAGCTTGTTGTGGATGATTTCTATCTTGGAGTGGAAAATTGATAGGAAGTTATTGCATTTCCCCGGGGTGAATGAGGATGAGATGTTATCCTGGGGTTTGAGGAGTTTATTTATGGTGGAGAAAAGAGTGTGTAGGTTGGAGGATCCAGGATGAATGATGCCAGAGTAGAAGACAGATCGGGCTTTGTTGAGTGCTGATTTGTAGAGGTGCATGTGCTCTTTTTAGGCGAGGGCGTGCACTGTGAGACCGGTTTTCTTGTGTAGTCGTTCTAGTTGTCTAAGTTGTTTTTTGAGTTTGTGAAGTTCCGGGGGGAACCAGGGGGCCGAGTGACTGAACGTGACAGTTTTAGTTTTCAGGGGGGCCAGTTTGTTGAGGGAGGTAGACAGTGTGTTGTTGTAGATGTTGACAAGGTCCATGGGGGCTGGATTTACAGGAAAGGTGAGGCTGGAGAGAGTGTTTGATATGCAGGTGGAGAGAGAAACTGGACAGATGGATTTAAGATTGGGGAAAGTGATTTTGCGGTCCTGTTTGGGTTCGGGGGCGGGAATGTCAATGACAAGTGAGATGGCCAGGTGGTCAGAGATGGAGAGGTCGGTGCTGGAGACATTGTGGATGTGGAGGCCAGTGGAGCAAACCAGGTCTAGGATATGCCCGGGGTTGTGGGTGGGAAAGTTGACGTGTTGGGTGAAGCTTTATTGAAATTATTGAAATGATGAGAGGTTTGGGGCCGGGTAGTTTGAAAGCCAGGTGTTCAAATGATGGGCAGCAGGGATGGAGAGTGGGGTGGGTTGGAGGTCTTGATGGTAAACAGCAGCAATACCCCGTCCTCTGCCCTCAGAGCGTGGGTGGTCAAGGTAAGAATATCCAACAGGGATAGTTTTTTATACGTTTTTAGAATGAATTCTCAACATTACGTCTTTCTTGTGATCGGCGCACATGGCTAATTTGCATACCCGCACAGCATGGGTGGATTACTGCACGGGCACACCGGGCACATGCCCAGGGGCCCCCCTGAGCCGTAGGGGCCCCACAAGTTACTAACAGTGGGGCCCTGGCAATCAGAGAAATGCAAAAATTCAAGCGAAAACAGCAATAGTAGGCCTATTACTACTGAGTAAATTAATTAATAAAAAGATCAATAGGGGGCACTATTTCAGTTTGTGAATTTGAGACCGGTCACGAACAAGTCGCTGTCATTTAAACATGGAGCAACGGCGAACTCTAAGTGGAGCGTTGAAGCAATGAATTTATTCAGTTCAGATCATTTAACAAGCCTGGAGATGATGCAACCCCAAAAGGACTGCTACGAATTATTCTCGATTGTGGACTGCAATCTATGTTTCCAAATGTGTATGTAGCGCTACGGCTTTTTCTGACTCCCCGTCAGTAGCCTAATTGCGAAGGGGAGCGGTCATTCTCTCTTCTGTCCAGGATAAAAAATGAACTGAGGACGAAAATGTCACAAAAACGCCTCAAGGCACTTTTTCTCATGGCAATTGAGAGCGACCTTACCAATGCACTGGACTTTGATGATATCATGGAGGATTTCGCACGGAACAGAGCCCGGAAAAAATGCATTTCATAGGTTCAATGCATTACTGTCAATTAATGTAGGGAACTGTTCGTATTGAGTTGCTTTAAGTCATTTTTATTTGTGGTTGAAAGCGGTGCATTCGAAATTCGTTCAAATCGCCAAAAATTGCATCAATTATATATTTTTTTAGCCTGTTTTGGTTAAATAAAGATGCATTTATTTGTATAATTATTGTGAGGTTGCCTTTCCTGGGCTACAAATCCTGCTGAGTTGCAGGTATAGGCCAATGACTTATTATCGCCAATAAGTGTGCGTGTATTCTGGGTGCGTGTGTTTATGCTGGAAGGGGGGGGGGGCCTGCGGAGTCCACGTGCCCAGGGGCCCGATATGTCATAATCCGTCTATGCCGCACAGGACTGGCTGGCTCCGCAAGGCAAATAATAGAACATATTTAATTATCTTTCTGTCTATCTATCTATCTATCTATCTATCTATCTATCTATCTATCTATCTATCTATCTATCTATCTATCTATCTATCTATCTATCTATCTATCTATCTATCTATCTATCTATCTATCTATCAACCCATGTGTCTAGTTTTAATGTGATGTATTTTGTGTACGTCCAGTCAGATTTGTTGTCTCACTTGTTCTGTGTGGTCTTGTAGGCTATACTGTGTGAGCCGAATCACCTAAATGAATTCCCAATGATTTGTGTGGTTTGGTATTAATAAAGACTAGGCTATCTATCTATATAGGGCAGGCTATTAATTAACAATTATTCGCTGAAGGCGAAGTGAATAGTGGGGAATATTCACGAGCCTGAGGTGAATAATTGTTAATTAAATGTTTCGTGAACCCTCCAAAAATAAACAAGACCGCTAAAATAGTACCCACTTTTTCCGTTTTGTAAATAAACCCTGCAACATGGCCTTAAACTTCTACTTGCAGAAGTCCAGGACCACATTCCCTCCTAGGCTAGCCAACAAACACACGGGGAAACAGTACTCTGACGCACATGTATACAATAAAACTCACAAAAAGTACATTTGCAAAGCGTTAGCTGATATAACGGGGTCATCCCTATGTTCCCCGGGTCCTATGTTCCCCGTTTTTCCCAAAAAGGGTCCTATGTCCCCCTGTAGCAATACATACCGGGGACTCGGACACATTACGTTATGTGGAGAGGTAGTCAACAAATTGTGGTGACTGGATGTTCTGTCTTGGGCGGAGCGCAGCAGGCAGCACAGACGGTGACAGGTTCATCTGCACTCAAACGGCACATGTGTGTGCCGTTTGATTGACATCAAACACATACCTGTGATGACGGCCTCCCTGCCTCCTTCACAGCCTTTGGCTTCAGTCCAGATTTTAGAAAGTCGTCTGCCCTGCAGTGGTTCGGCTTTTTAAAACTAGAGCCAAACAAAATGCAGGATATCCTCTCAACGTGTTGGAGGCAGGCCAAAGGTGTCAACTGTTCCAACTGGTTGGTTCACAACAATATTTTCTTGTAAATAGTTGGAAGGTTTGGTGTGGCTCACTTCATTACAGCAGGGAGAAGAATAAGGTACAGTAGTCAGCTCTGACCCTTGATATATCATGAACAGTATAACTTTGAATCTTATCAATAGGTTGATGGTTCGTTTTCTGGAAAGACCCATGGCTTAAAATGTTAGTAAATCTATGGTTGCATTGCTATTTGTCAAAATTAATATTTATCCAAAGTGACTGACAGTGAATTCAGATACAGGTCATTAGGAAGCAGGTAGGGTTTAGACTGTACAGAGACAGGTCATTAAGGAGCAGGTGGGGGTTGGACAGTACAGAGACTGGTCATTTAGGGAGCAGGTAGGGTTTAGACTGTACAGAGACAGGTCATTAAGGAGCAGGTGGGGGTTGGACAGTACAGAGACTGGTCATTTAGGGAGCAGGTAGGGGTCAGACAGTACAGAGACAGGTCAATAGGAAGCAGGTAGGGGTTAGAGAGTAGAGAGACGGGTCATTCAGGAGCAGATAGTGGTTGGACAGTACAAAGACGGGCCATTAAGGAGCAGGTAGGGGTTGGAGAGTACAGAGACAGGTCATTAAGGAATAGGTAGGGGTTAAGGGTCATTTTGCTGCCTCCGGGTTGGACTGTGGATATTGGGGATCGAACAGAGAACCTTTCAGATTGGTATCAAGCACCCTGTTGATGTTAAATAATAGTGCATACATAATAATATTTGCATTCTTCTGTTTTAGGATTTGTCCTAAATCTGAAGTGTCCCTGAGTGACTTAAACGGTTGGCATTTTAGTATTATTACTATATTTTAGGGCGATAGGCTAACTTATTTATATTATAAGGATAAAGGAATTCACAGACTATTTAATGTAGTAAAATAGTAGACTATTCTATTCCAATGTTGTAGAAAAGTTGCGTTTTGTGTCATTTGGATAAAGTAAATCCTTACATTAAAAGTGCTTCCATATTAACTCCTATCTCTGACATCTGAATGTGTGGAGTTGTGACACTCAGCTGTTTCAGCTGAGCAGGAGTTAGAGACGGCTCGCCCTATGCAAACAATGTTTTGGACACATACTTACCTTATTTTATATAATAATTTACATAAATATTCTTTGGGAATATATAAATCCTTTGATTTAAATCCAAAGTGGCCAAAGTAACAAGACATGGAGGCCCTTCTCTTGTTCTGGAGACAACAATTTATAAACAAAATTGTCTGGAAGAATTATAAGATGAGTTCAACATATTGACCCTTAATTCTCAGTGAAGCTGTCCTGTCTGCAGATATTCATGTTGGACCTCCTGTAGAATGAAGATTTCTGCTTGAAACAACATAAATATAAACAATATATAAAACACTTACAATACAACGAGTTAAAACCTATATTGGATCATTGTTATACATTATAAAAACGAATGTAATGGTGACATGATTTAACTTTATTTAACAATGGTTTTCTAGGAATGGCCTCTGCTACATCCTGGTCTGAGGAGGACTTTTCATGTTCCATCTGTCTGGATGTGTTCAACAGCCCCGTTTTCACACCATGTGGGCACAACTTCTGTAGAACCTGTATTACAACGTTCTGGGATGACCAGGTCTGGTACAAATGTCTTATTTGCAACAAGCTGTTCCACACAATACCTGATTTGCAGGTCAATACCTTCATATCAGGGATGGTTGATAGGTTCAGAAGTTCTGTTCGAGTCAAAGAGCAGCCTTGTTTTGAACCAGGAGAAGTTCCCTGTGACATCTGTACTGGGACCCAGCTGAAGTCCTGCCTAGTGTGTTTTATCTCTTACTGCCACACCCACCTGGAGCCTCATCAGAGAGTCGCAGGCCTCAAGCAACATCAGCTGGTCGAGCATCTGGACCGACTGGAGGACAGGGTGTGTAAGAAACACGACCGACTCCTGGAGCTCTTCTGCCAGACTGAACAGGTGTGTGTGTGTCTGTTGTGCACAGTGATGGAGCACAAGTCCCATCCTGTGGTACCTCTAAAGGAGGAATATGAAGTGAAGATGGCCCAGCTGGGGAAGATAGAGTCTGAAGTTCAACAGATGATCCAGGAGAGACAACGAAAGATTAAGGACATCAAAGGCACAGTGAATCGCAGCAAAGCAGACGCAGACAAAGAGATAGGGGATGTAGTCCTCAATGGTCTAAACTAAAGCGTTCTGTTGAAAAGTGCCAGGATGATCACAACCTAATGGTTAAAGAGAAACTGAAATCTAAAGAGAAAGAAGCTGAAGGCCTCATCAAAGAGCTGGAGCAGGAAATAAAAGATCTGACCAATTGAAGCTCAGAGGTGAAGCAGTTCTCCCACACTGAAGACCACCTCCACTTCCTCCAGACCTTCAGATCCCTGAATGATCCCCCACCCACCAGGGACTGGACAACGGTGGAGGTCTCTGCTCCATCATACGTAGGGACCTTGAGGAGAGCCCTGGATCAGCTGGAGGAGACATTGAACATGGAGATGAAGAAGCTGCCTGACCTGAGATCAGCTCTAAACAAGTGTTAGTGTCTGTTTAATTTGATTAATCTCAGGCTTGGCCCAATATCCGGAGTGATCCGCATGATACGGTGCGAATGACCAAACGGCATCATTACCGCCACAACGCCCATACCGCTGTTCGGTCATATTCTTTTTGATGAGCAATTTCATTGAAAATCTATGCCATTTTATCACTGTTACTAAAACAACATCGATCTTCTAGAAAACATGAATAAAATCCCATGTTTGATGTCTCCCCAATACACAATGTGATCGTTCTATTGTGCTCCGAACTCTAGTGGTATTCTTTTAGAGACGAGGAAACACAGACCACGGTGGAAGGCCTTATAAATCATAAATGTCTTCCCAATCAGGGTCTTCATATTGAACCTCTTCTTGGGTTTCCTCTGCTTGTAGCCTCACCAGTCTCGCCCTCCACTAACCTCGAGAGAAGATCCCAGGATCAGCTGGAGGAGACACGGAACATGGAGAAGAAGAAGCTGGCTGGCCTGAGATCAGCTCTAAACAAGTGTAGGTATCTGTTTGGTTTGATCTAGGGCTGTAAAATGTACATTCAATATTACCATATGTTTCAAGTATAAAGATTTATTTTTCATTCAAACAAAATTAAACATGTTAAATGTTTTTCCCTGTAGACAATGTGGTGAGTGCTGTAGTGTAAAGTGAGGTTGAAGACATACGTCTTAGGCTACGTAGTCAAGATGTATAGAAAGGCTAAACAGAGTTGAAGTTTAAAATCTGAACAGAGTTAGCGAAGATAATGTATGCAGGCAATCATTTAAAAAAGTTGGAAAAAAATGTGAAGCATGAAAAAAAATAGCTAAACTGAAGTGATAAAGCCTGAAATGTTTTACCCAAGTCTGTGTGTGAGCACGAAATCGCGTGATACCGTGTGTGTGTGTGTGTGTGTGTGTGTGTGTGTGTGTGTGTGTGTGTGTTTGTGTGTGTGTGTAAACAATCTACAGGCACTTGTGTCTTCCCCTGCTCTACCAAAAACGTACCATAGTGAATCGAAAACCGTGACCCCAAAACCCTCATATGAACTGAACCGTTCCACCCCTAGTTTTTGTAGATGGCATGACATGAAAAAGGTTGTTTTAAGTAGCCTGGCTATTGCCAGACCCAGACCAAGCTCAATCGTAGATTGCACGTTGCTCTGCGGAAGCGGCTGTCAGCACAAGAGGCGTGATCAATGGGCCTAGTTCAAATGACTCTGTACGCAATTGGCTGCTTGCCGTCGCTTCCCTGTCGTCATTGAGACAAAAAAGGGTTCAGCCGTAGACACAGTATAAAGGAAGTTTCACATAATCTGCTGAACCCAAGGTTGCCTACGTCAAAGCAGGGCAACTTTCGCATTCATTCTGTAACCACTAAGAGAGTAAACAAAGGGAAACTTAGACACACTGCTAACCTCACAAATCTCATATCTATTGCCTCCAAACCAAAAACAACCTTAAAGCCTATCAACAACACCATCAGGATGGCTCTACTCAATGTGAGGTCTCTTAATAACAAATCATTTTTAGTTAATGATTTTATTACCACTTCTAAACTGGATTTTATGTTTTTCAAAAGCTGCTTCTGTGCTGCTTCTAGACTCTCAAAATCTTGTGGAAACTGTGACACAACTAAAGCCATCCATTCATCTGTTGCCTTGATACTATACCTACCAACCTCTTTAAGAATGTTTTCGACTGCCTAGCAGTAGACATATTGCAGATAGTTAACAACTCTCTCCAGTCAGGCAATTTCCCAAAAGCTTTGAAAACTGCAGTTATTAAACTCCTTTTAAAAAAGCGGAGCTTAGATGCCTCTATTATTAACAACTACAGACCAATATCAAATCTACCCTTCATAAGTAAAATCATTGAGAAAGTTGTCCTCCAGCAACTAAATCACTTCCTGGCATCAACTGGTTGCTATGACACCTTCCAATCAGGATTTCGACCCCTGCACAGCACTGAGACCGCCCTTATTAAAGTTGTAAACGACATCCGTCTTAACACAGACTCTGGCAAAACCTCAATACTAATGCTACTTAACCTCAGTGCTGCATTCGACATTGTAGACCATACATTACTTCTGGAAAGGTTAGAAAACTGGGTGGGGCTTTCAGGCACTGTCTTAAATTGGTTCAGGTCCTACCTACAAAATAGGAACTACTTTGTTTCCATTGGCGACTTTGTATCAGAATCAACCAACGTGATATGTGGAGTCCCACAAGGTTCGATCTTAGGACCCTCTTTATTCAAAATCGACATGCTCCCACTAGGGCAAATCATGCAAAATAACAATATTGACCATCATTGCTATGCTGATGACACGCAAATCTATGTATCGCTATCACCAAATGACTATCGGCCCATAGATCTGCTGTGCCAGTGCATTGAGCAAGTGAAGGAATGGATGTGCCGAAATTTCCTTCAACTAAATGAGGACAAAACAGAGATAATTGTATTTGGTTCTAAAACGGAAAGGCTTAAAGTAACCCATCACCTTCACTCTCTGTCCCTGAAAACCTCAATCAAAGCCAGAAATCTAGGGGTTATCATGGATTCAGATTTACATTTTGACAGTCACATAAATCAGTTACAAAATCGGCATATTATCACCTTAAAAATGTAGCTAGACTTAGAGGGCTCATGTCCACCGAAGACTTACAAAAACTTGTACATGCCTTTATCACTAGTAAGCTTGATTACTGCAATGGTCTCCTTACAGGTCTCCCAAAACAAACTCTGAGGAAGCTTCAGCTTGTTCAGAATGCTGCTGCTAGAGTTCTAACAAAGACCAAAAAATTTGATCATATTACACCAATTCTGAAATCGTTACATTGGCTTCCTGTAGGTCAGAGAATTGATTTTAAAATCATGTTGCTAACCTATAAATCCCTACATGGTTTAGGCCCAAAATATTCAACTGATATGCTTCCACTACATCAGCCTTCTAGACCACTAAGATCCTCTGAGACCAATCTGTTAATTATCCCCAGTAAGTAAACACAAAACATGGGAAAGCACTAGCAGGATTTAGTTACTATGCAACAAATAGCTGGAATAAACTCCCAGAGGATTTAAGACTTGCCCCAACTCTGAGCACCTTTAAAACAAGACTGAAGACTTTTATGTTTGCTATAGCTTTCTGCTAAAATCTTAAATACATTGCACTTTCTAAAAAGCTTTTTTAACTTTGCCTTTATTTTCTATTTTAATACTAAAATGCCTTTTTCTATTTTACCCATTTCAGTGTGAAGCACTGTCTGACTTGTGTATGAAAAGTGCTATATAAATAAAGTTGCCTTGCCTTGCCTTAAACCAGCCAATAGCGCGCCAGGGGGAAAGCCTGCTTGGTTATTGGCTCCCGCAAAAAACGAAAGCAGAAAGAAATGTATTCTTCTCCAGACCCTTGCAGGGCGAACTCAAATCGCCGGCAGAATGGGCGGGGCTACCCAGTCTATGTTTTAAGTAGGTCTACATTAGCATTTAGCTAATTTAATTGTACTTGCACTGCCATTACAAGCTTATGTGTGTGTAGATTCGTCTTTTTGTTTATGTATGTGTACGTATGTATATGTATGTGTATGTATGCATGCATATGTGAACATAAGTTTATGTGTGTTTAAAGAGGTGTCCCTTTGAAGGTTGAGGGGAATGTATGTGTAGTGGGAAATCCAAAAGTTATATTAAATATCTTGGAAGGTATTACAAGTATTACTTATGACACTGAATTACACACACAACAGTAGTCACAACTTCATAAATGTAACATGAAGCATGTGGGTATTACATGAGGAAAATACCTAAACAAAAGCAATATAAGTCAAGACAGTCTCTTTTATTGACATTATTAAGACACAAAACAATGAAGAATGGAGCTAATCCTGTCTTGTTCTCCTGTCAGATGCCTGTGAACTTACACTGGACACGAACACAGCCAACAGACAACTATCTCTGTCTAGTGTTACGTATTTTAAGAATCTAAGCCACCCACACATAGACCCAATGATGCAGGACCAAACATATAAGCTGCGTTACCCTCACATAGCCACAAGGGGAGCATGATGTTATTGAAGGCTGCTCCCTCTTCACCTTTAATTAAGTGAAGAAGCCGAAGCCATAACGTCACCCCGGCCACGCCCACTAGGCAACGCCCACTTCATAGGCCACACCCACTTGACGTCCTGTACGGAGGACGTCGAGTGAACAGGCCAGAGTTCAATAGGTAGACGGCGCAGCAAGCCACCCGGGCCTTAGCCCGGGGGGCTTGAAGTAGATCACGGTATTTTCCTCTCACTCGCGTTAGAAACAATTCCCTCCGTATAGCTTCACTTACCATGCCGAAACACGCCGACGACTTTATAATAAATGAAGTGAGTTAAAGCAACCCGGGATTGGACAACTTTCTTCGAGAATATGCAACAATTTGGTGACCCGCGACGTTTGGAAGAAAGTCCCGAAAATCCCGGGGGGCGCGACGCTAAAACAACTTCAACAGGCCACACACGTCTGAGGTAAGTATAAATCATTGTTTTAAAGATTAAATCTGAAATAGGATTGGTTATAAGAACACTTAGGTGTAAGCTTGTTTTAGCCACCGTCCGATTGTGCTGCTGCAGAGGCCTAGCATAACAACACGTGTAGATCAACGGTTGCAAGGAACTGTGAAGACCCCCCCCCCCCCCATCCCCCCATCCCTTTGTTTACCTGGGCGCTCCTGGCTGTTTGATAAGGCAATGGTAGCCTGCACAAAGGGACCCCCGGTGTGTTATGTCTGTCTGTCTCTGTCTCTGTGTCTGTCTGTACCACGTGGGAGACGTAGTACCTGTGTTTTTTTGATTTATATGATGAATGTCTCGAAGTTAAGCCGAGATAAGGTAATCATAAGGTAATTGATGAATGTCTCGAAGTTAGGCCGAGACCATCTAAGGTAAATAGTGAAAGCGCCGAAGTTAAGCCGGGCCACTATAAGGTTTATTTATTACCGGCCACAAACTTCCAAACTCTTTACGGTGGGGTGAGGAAAGGTCAGGTTTTTAACGTTAATCTAGCTTAGTTGCATATTAAAACGGAGGCTTGGCCAAGGAGTTCAAATTGGATTGATTCCTCCCGGTTCATTTCAAATCTAATGTGCAATTTTGATTAGTATACAACGCAGCCGTAGAGTGTAACCACGGGGTGTTAAAGAGACAGCGCGTCTTCGTGACGTGGGTTTCCTTTGTCCAGACGTCCGCCATCTTGGGTCTTGCAGAGACCAAGAGCAGCGGGGAGCCCCCCCCCCCTCTCTCTCCCTCCTCTTCCCCCCCCACCCTCTCTCTCTCTCCCTCTCTCCTTCCCCCCCCCCCCCCCCCTCTCCCCTCCACCCCCCCCTCCCCCCAGAAGATCCTATCGTGAAACCCCCCCACTCCCTTTGTCCCAGTCTTCACAGGTCCAGTAGTCAGACCCCCCATCCCCCTGTCCACAGGTCCAGTCGTCGGATCCCCCCCTCCCCACCCTTTGTCCCTGCAAACATTCTCTTCCCCTACCCTTCCTTATTCATATTGCTTAAAGAAGATCGGGAACGGTGGGACGGGGGCTTCGATTTAACTAACAATAGAGAGGCCTCCCACCCTCACACCTAGCCATGTGTTGGAACCAGGATGTAAATTTAGCCTTTGCAACCTGTGTTTGTGTGCATTGATCTTAATATTCTCTCTCTCTCTCTTCAGGAAATAGCAGTATATGCAGTAACGAATGCCTAACACTCAGACATTATGTTTTTCAAGGTTGCTGGGCCCTTCTGTCTGTTTTCATGCGTTTTGTGTATCAAAACAGGAGTGCAATAGACACGGGTTGTGTCATGCACAATGATATTAGAGAACCAGGATGGTTCAAATAGACACAGGGTTCAACTGCTAAAATAATATGTTTAATTAATAAATGATGCACATTGTTTTAACCGGTGCACAAGGCGGGAGTTAGCTCAACTGTTGTAGTTCAATTACAATAACATTTGTTTCAACCGATAACTTCTGAATTTTTCTTTTAGGTTCAGTTTTTGTTTTGTTTATAGAATATCACCATATATTTAATACCAAGATGTGCATAATTGTTGTAAGTTTGGATGACTCTTTATTCTACCTAGTTTAGACGGTTTTGATTGACCTAGCTCAAGATTCACCAGGTGTCAGACGTAGGATTGTGACACTTCCTGGGAGCCCCCGAGCCACACGTCGACTGCACCAGGTGTCAAGACGTAGGATTGTTGCACTCCGAGCCTCCGAGCCACGCGTTAATCGACTAATCGTTCCTGCAGAGTTCTGAGGTGGTAACGGTGGAGCTCAATGGGAGGCTCCGGGAGAGTACAATCGCGGGCTCACACGGGGAGTGGTGGCGGTGGGGCTCATGGGGAGGCCCCGGGAGAGTTGTCATTCGCGGGCTCACACGGGGAGAAATCGGGTGGGTCAGTAAGTCAGAAGGTTGAATTAATGTATCGATTTGATGTTGACCAACAAAAAACTAGATAATTATAATAATAAATACTGTTCATGTAATGGTATAGTTAGGTCTGGGACCTGCGTAGCTAAAAAAACTGTTTTGGAAATAGTAATGAACGTGTCCGGGACATGTGTAGCTATAAAATAAGTAAAGATAAAACTGAGTTTTACTTTACTTCACTTTGCTAAGACGTATTCACGTTTGATGTGGTATGCAGAAAGTGGCGCAATAGGATATTGTGCAGAGAATAAGGCGTATTCACGTTTGATGTGGTATGCGATGTACATAGGAGTGAATCAAAGTGTGGACAACATCAAATGCGAGCAATAGGTAGAATAAATGAAGATTAGGTCATCCAATATGCATAGTTAGTGTAGGACAATCGGGTAGTATGATGAAGGTAACTGTTATTATGAAATACGGTTAACACAGAAGTGATATTGAACATGCAAATTTTAACATTGTTAATTCCCTTTTACATCTTTTTGGTTATAGCAACTTGGTTGAACTACGGTGTTGTTATCTTTGGTTGTCATTCAATGCACATGGCTGAAGCAATGCGCAAGGAGGGATGTAGTGTGAAATTAAACCAAAGTAGATACTGTAAAACAATTAAAATTAGAATTCATGGAAATATGTTTTTGAACAACTAACTGCTGTACATGAGTTTGTATTTCTGCAATAGAAGCAAAAAGTTCCAGAACCAGATGCAGACACACCCGGAGCCTACAAACTACCACCGCCGAGCAAGGACTAACAGTCACATGAGGAGATCAAATAACAGCAGGATTTGAATCGCACCGGATGGGTTGGTGGCCAGGGCACTGGTATGATTACAATCCCTCAGGTTAGAATTGGCAGAGAACTCCGGCATTAATGACCCTTTCACAGGATGGATGGAGAATATGTCTGGGAGGTGGAAAGGCAGAATCCAGTAAGTGCCCGTCGCGGGAATAAATGCAGAGACCGTGTTAATTGTCACCGACTGCCGTTGTATTCCCTGCGCACGAGGGCTACTGCATCTGCTGATCACCACAGCAGTGGGCGCTACAGAAGTGCCAAGTGCCATTCAGGCTTACATTACCTGAGGGGCCCGACCCTATCCAGCTGCAATATGTAGAATAGTCAACACCTATACTATTCTAGTAGAATCGACTGTATTTAAGATAATCAATATCCCGGATTTACTTGAATAACACATTTTAAAACAACCATACCAGACTATGTTTATTATTTGGTAGTATTGCTTGGTTGCGAGTGCAACCCGTTATTTCTGAATCGCTGCATTGATAATGGTACTGTTGATCTTTGAGACGGTTGTTTACAGGCCACCTGTTGCTGACACGACGACGACGGAGAACCTGTTTGGAGGCTCCCATGATGTAGGAGTAACCTCTCTGAGTTGAGCCCTTGACAAGGAGGGACGAGTCTTGGGTTCATGAACTACAGGCCCGACGGCGACAGAATCCATGCCCAAACCACCCACATGTAACAGCGAACCAATGCACGAAGATCACCTGAACCACCCGAATCCATGCTAGGCTATCAATAATCTTGAATTTTTTTAAATTGTATTATGACTACCAATTTTTACTTTACTTTTGCACATGATGAAAATTGTATGACCTTGTAGCACATGACCAAAAAGTATTAGCTCAGGATTTCTATGGATAGTTTTGTTTGTGTGCTGTTTGGCCATGTGATTGTATGTTAAGAAGATTTGTGTTCATTGTTGTATTGTTAAATAATGACCTGTATTTCCAATAAGACCCACAACGTGAATGCCGTCTCAGTATTATGGGGACGCGTAGTGGTTTTTCCCCTCTCTTCAAGAGGTCTTTCCGCGACGGTTGATGGTGTTGATGATTGATCCTACTTTGACTATGTTTTCGGTGTGGTAAATGGTGTTTATGATTTAAAATATTATTGTATGGTCATCTAAGATGACCAAGGAGGGACTGTTACGTATTTTAAGAATCTAAGCCACCCACACATAGACCCAATGATGCAGGACCAAACATATAAGCTGCGTTACCCTCACATAGCCACAAGGGGAGCATGATGTTATTGAAGGCTGCTCCCTCTTCACCTTTAATTAAGTGAAGAAGCCGAAGCCATAACGTCACCCCGGCCACGCCCACTAGGCAACGCCCACTTCATAGGCCACACCCACTTGACGTCCTGTATGGAGGACGTCGAGTGAACAGGCCAGAGTTCAATAGGTAGACGGCGCAGCAAGCCACCCGGGCCTTAGCCCGGGGGGCTTGAAGTAGATCACGGTATTTTCCTCTCACTCGCGTTAGAAACAATTCCCTCCGTATAGCTTCACTTACCATGCCGAAACACGCCGACGACTTTATAATAAATGAAGTGAGTTAAAGCAACCCGGGATTGGACAACTTTCTTCGAGAATATGCAACACTAGGAACAACAGAAAGGTGACGTCGGTTGTAGAGGTCCAGTTGTATCCTGATCACCCAGAGAGATTTGACTTCCGGTCCCAGGTGTTGTGTAGAGAGGGTCTGACTGGCCTCTGTTAGTGGGAGGTAGAGTGGAAAGGACCTGTTGATAGGAGTGACATACAGACATACAAGGAGAGCCGGGGGCCATTACAGCTGGCTTGGATTGAACAACAAATTGAGTCTTTATTGTAATGATGATGGTTACTCTGCCCGGTACAACGGTAGTACAACATTCATACCTCTCCCTCCCGCTGGCTCTCACAGAGTGGGAGTGTAGGACCGGTCTGCTGGCACTCTGTCCTTCTACAGAGTGTCCCCAGATGGAGGAGGGTCCTCAGACACACTGACACACATCCACACCTTCCAGTCCACCTTCACCCAGGAGGACCTCCTACCTGCGTTTAGGTTACGGAGTTATGGTGCCTCAGTGTCTCTGTGTCGGTTGTAGAAAAAAAACACGGACGGTCTCGCTCTCTCTCTCTCTCTCTCTCTCTCTCTCTCTCTCTCTCTCCCTCCCTCTCTCTCTCTCTCTCTCTCTCTCTCTCTCTCTCTCTCTCTCTCTCTCTCTCTCTCTCACACACAAACGCACATAGTGTTTTTGCGGTCAAGGATGAGTGTATTTTGATGAAGGGACTTTGGAGGCTTGAGAGGACTGGTAGCTCAGTGTCTCCCTCTCTCTCGCCGTCTCTCTCTCGCTTTTCTTTCTCTCTTTTTCTCTCTATCTCTCTTGTTTTTGCTCTCTCTCTGTCTTTCTGTTTGTCTCTGTGTCTCCTTCTCTTCTGAAAAGTTTGGCATGATAAACCATGAAAGACTTTCACTCTCTCACCTCTCTCTCTTACTTCTCCCTATCTTCCCGACTCCCTCTGTCCATCCCAAACTCACCCTACTCATTCTCAGGCTATCCCCGGCCCTCTCCTATCTGGAGTTAAACAGTTTACCTTATTTTCTCTAAGATAGCACTGCGCTGTACTCCTGAATCAGGCCTACCAAAACAGCTGGGAAATATCTGCTCTCAGCAGACCTCTGCCATTTGAGTGCTATTAGTCATGGAACAGTGTGTTCAATGAACTAGTTCAATGGAATTCATGTGAGAGAAGCTTGATTCACATGTGAAGTAAACACATTGACACACACATGCATGTACGCACACACACACACACACACCCACACACACACACACACACACACACACACACACACACACACACACACACACACACACACACACACACACACACACACACACACACACACACACACACACACACACACACACACACAGGAGGAGGGGGAGGGTTAAAAACGATATACTTCATAGAACGCAACCCCTCTTACTTCTTGGGCCACATTATATCTGTGTAATGTGTATGTGTGTGTGTGTGTGTGTGTGTGTGTGTGTGTGTGTGTGTGTGTGTGTGTGTGTGTGTGTGTGTGTGTGTGTGTGCGTGTGTGTGTGTGTGTGTGTGTGTGTGTGTGTGTGTGTGTGTGTGTGTCTGGTTTGAATTTGTGGGAAGGCTGAGGTGCCAATCACATTCTGGGCCTTAAACCTCATACAACTTATAATAACTCAACTCATACTGAATTACAAGCATATATGTAACTATTCATAATGTTATATGATCAGTCTCTTGTTATTTTACTTAATTGCTCTACTTTATTTTTATTTTATTGCATTTATTATTATTTTCTAGAGCACTGGAATTTCATCTCCAGCAATGACTGCTATTGCATTTTTGTAATTAGACAAAATAAAGAACTTGATCTTGAACTTGAAGTTACGCTGCCACCTGGTGGATATCCTAATACACTACAGAGCTCTCTGTGTTTTAAAATACGTGTAAATTCATATTTGACGCCAGGGGTTAATGGCGAGCATGTAAGGCTCATCATTGGAGAAACGCTAATATCTGGTTGGTTTCGGTTTGGTTTTGAGTATTTACTGAGTTCAGCTTTGTAGTAACTCACGGGAGGCTTCTTATTGCACATTGAAGGAGCTTTATTTCGTTCCTGACGAAAACAGTGTGCAGCTTAATTTAACATGGCAAAACCATGGGCAAAACCTGGGCACATCACTGACTGACTTGTTCTGTGCTTTACATAATAGTTTAACTCAACCGTAACAACAGAGAGTTGCTGCCACCTAGTGGACCAGAGAATTAACATGTTTTAATTACTCTGCCCATTTACCACAGGTTTCTTTAGTTCTTCTTAATATTCTGTTTAAAACCGAACGCATTGTGTGTGTGTGTGTGTGTGTGTGTGTGTGTGTGTGTGTGTGTGTGTGTGTGTGTGTGTGTGTGTGTGTGTGTGTGTGTGTGTGTGTGTGCGTGCGTGCGTGCCTATGTGTGACAGTGGGAGGAGTCGGGTAGGTTGACTTTAGACTTTTTATATAGCCAAAGCTTTCCGCGTTGCTTTTGTTCTGTAACTGCCTGTAGGGAAGTGAAGAAGAGTGTGTAATCCAAATGGCGTTAGAGGGCAGAACGGCGATGGTGACTGGTGCAGCGCAGGGGATAGGAAGAAGTATTTCTGAGATTCTTCTTAAAAACGGTGCCAAGGTAAAGTTTTACTTGCAACGCGAATTTAACTGCGAATGGGACATTCTGCATGTTGTTCAAGTAAGATCGAGAAGGCTTTTTACCCTAAAGTGATAAACGGAGACTATTAATTTATTTTTATCAGGTTGCACTGTTGGATGTCGCTGAAGCTACTGGGACCACCTTGAAGAAGTCCCTGGATGGGCAATATGGACCGGAGCGCACACTGTTCATCCCCTGTGACGTTCAATCCCAGCAGCAGTTTAAAGGTCCGAATACAGAAATATATTTTGGCTATGTGTGTGATTCAATGTAGAACATCAAAGGTCATGACTGGATATGGTCATTGTTTTTTGTTTGGTTTTAAATAGCTGCCCTGCAGAAAGCTGTAGAGACATTTGGACACGTTGATATTTTCTGCAACAACGCGGGCATCGCCAATGAAAATGATTGGGAGAAGGCAGTCTCCGTTAATCTGGTAAACCCAAGAGATATCATTTTTAATACGTTTCTATTTATTTGAAAGAGATGCGTGTATTGCTGTGGTGCTTGCTTGTAAGACTACCCCTATCCCTAGATGGGCGTTGTGAGAGGATCTTACCTGGCTCTGGAACACATGAACAAACTGAGCGGAGGTCAGGGAGGAGTGATCATCAACATCGCGTCCCTAGCAGGTACAGGCCCAAAAACGCCACTGTAAAGTGAGCACTAATACCAGTAGGTATGAGTGTAAAGACTTTTTTGTGTGTGTGTGTCCGTGTGTGTGTGTGTGTGTGTGTGTGTGTGTGTGTGTGTGTGTGTGCGTGTGTATGTGGGGTGTGTAGGTTAAGGGTTTACTCTGTAAACATTCATCTATTTATTCATGCTGAATGTCAACATTTTGATTCTGTGTGTGAGTGAGATAATGTGACCCACCCCTTGCTATCGAGGTAGAGTTAGTATCATATTCGATTGGCTATTCATATGATATTCAACCTGAATAACCAATCATTAACTATTGTTTACTATGGGACAGAACACGTGTTTGGGTTGGTTTGACCCAAGAGCTTGGTTTTACCATTTCACCCAGAATGCTGGGTTGTGTAAGAATGCTGGGTTGTTTATTTGACCCAACCTATAGCCCTTTCCAAGCACTATAAGATGGACCTTCTCCAGATTTTACCCAGACGGGCTGCTGTATGTGCCGACACAAGTTTACACTTTCCAGGCCCCTTTTATCTTCACGCATATATTTCGATTTCTAACTTCTTTCTGCTTCACTCTTCTGTTGGTATATCAGATAGGTCTAAATAAATTCAGTGTTGATATCCCCGCTCAAAGAGTCAGCATCACAGAGTTTGAAACCTTGCCTGTGCTCTACGATGTGTTATAAACCAAACACTGGGACTACCGCTGCATACTTTCTGCACCCGTCCTCCCACTCGCTCCAACTAGGAGCCACCCCTCACCTAAAGTATCCAGCGTATCTCCAACATGTTTGAGCGCGCCTGTTGCCGCAAGATGCATAGCTAGATGCATATTGGTTTGTCTGAGGGGGAGAGATATTCAATCCTAAAATGTGGTTTTGTTGTATGCCCGCACGCGCGTGTGTGTGTGTGTGCGTGCGCGTGTGCGTGTGT
This sequence comes from Gadus morhua, assembly GCF_902167405.1. Lineage (NCBI taxonomy): Eukaryota > Metazoa > Chordata > Actinopteri > Gadiformes > Gadidae > Gadus > Gadus morhua. The sequence goes on along the minus strand of NC_044054.1, from coordinate 16,274,740 downwards.
GTGTGTGTGTGTGTGTGTGTGTGTTACAGGACTTGGTCCATTTCCAGGTGCACCCGTGTATACAGCAACCAAACATGGGGTGGTTGGATTCACAAGATCCATGGCGGTAAGCAATGTCTAAAATTGGATAGGGAGCTGGGGTTTGAACCAGAGCTTTTCCGAAATTGGTGATGTTACAAGCTAAGCATTCATCCTCTGGCTCGTTCATTGACCTAAATCACAAATTTACTACTTTACCTATATCAAATAGAGATCCCGACCTTTGGTTTGTTGAATTTAACAGATTGAACAACCTGGCCATTGTTTGTGTTCTCTTCGATGTTCCAGGCAACCTCCAAGATGTCAGGCTATGGTGTACGTTTTAACATGATTTGCCCTACCTTCGTTCAAACGGACATCATCAATTCCCTGACTTGCCCGGCAGCTCTTGGACAATTCGCCCACCTTGCAGATCCCACCAGAAAATTAATGGAACAGCATGGAGTTTTGGAGTGAGTTATTGCCTATTATGAGTCAACGTCGAATCCTCCTTAAATGTCAATAGCTTTTGAATGCCACCACATTTACAAATATGTTTTGATGTTCCAGTGTGTCTCGGGTGAGCGAAGGCTTCCTCCAGCTGCTGTTGGATGAAACCAAAGATGGCGAAGCTCTCGTTGTGGTCAGTAAAGGATCACAGTACTACACGTTTCCATCATTATAATGGCATTTCAGAAAATCATAGACATTTATGAAATCCTGAACCCCTTTAAAAGATACGCCTTCTGGATACCATCGATCTTTGTAATCTTGTGCTCAAACTATTTAAACTGTACTGAAGCCAAATCATGGTCTTAGATTTGAGGACCAGCATGCTGCTTTAATGCTCTTGCAATCTCTTTCTTTTATAAGCCGTATATTTTACTTTTAAGCAATGTCACACGAGAGGGAGTGCTTCAGTAGAGATATTCAGTATAACAGTGTGATATTGCAGTTGTAGCACGAGTGTGATATTACAGTTGTACATGCACAATGTATTTGCTCACAGTAATAAGCGACACAAGAAAGATTTAAAGATTTATCTGCCAACCCAAAAAGTTCAGAAACTGGACTGGGAATGGGCTGTTGTTAATATTTTCCTGCACACTAGCTTGCTACTTTGTCTAGGTCATACCCGCATGCCAGCTATTTTATATAATCTACATTTGTCTGTATGGTTCCATTTATCTATTGTGCCTATTCGTGCCTATTCAAATCTATTGTGATCCAGCATGATCAAACGGTATGATTCTTCCTGTTAATAACAGGAACACATGTAAAGCGAAGTGATACCAGGTAACCTCAGCTAAAGTCCTTGTGCTGTTATACTTGTATCAGTTCCCATGGAAGGCCTCTCTTCCAAACAAATTAATTTTTCGGAACTAACTGTTGAAATGATTAATTGCTATTAATAGCATTTAACATTATCAGAGGTAGTCATGACTTGCAAATTGAAAAGGCCTTAACTTCACCATATTTTAATAAACTATTTTATTTCAAAGTATATTTGAGATGTCCAAATAATGTGTCCATCAAGTTACACGATGGATAGACCAGTGTCCCTCAGGCTGGTGGTCAGCTGACCGAGCTGCTGGGCTAGAGTTCATCAATTGACATCTGGGTGGACACTTTTATTTCACAAGATGATACAATTTATATCGGGGTCATGAAATAACTGATTTGCAAATGACCAACCCGTATCTCGTTTATCACCAGCAATTGTATCAAGTTTCTCTTGCAATGTTTATCCAAACACATGTTTATTGTTTTATTGTCTTGCTTGCTTTGAATAAACATACCAGTATCTCTCTTTCTGTTTACCTATCACTAAGTATTTTTACAAGAACCAGAACATTTTCCATAGCAGAACCTTGACAAACCGGTCCAAATTTCAATGTTATTGGAGACTATGGATGATAATGAAACAACACGCCAATAGGATGTCCAATGTGCGATTGCACTAGATCCTAAGCTCCTATTGGTGGAACTTAAATTATATAATGGTATTGATACCTTTAGTGCTTAGATTATACAAAATATCAAACAAATGACTAAGTACTTTTTAATATTTAGTAATTACAATTTTTTTTATCAACCACACATATTGCTGAAAGCTGTTTCTGTGACAACATACGCAAATGCATAACATAATATACAATGGGTCAAGCTTCAGTTCTTTTTGGTGAACAACAAAAGAAAAACTGGAACTCTTTTAATACATTCAGTTTTGTTCTTTTAAGTAGTTTTCTTAGGCAACAAGCAGGGTATTCTTTGTGTAGTTTCCTTAGTCTACAAGCAGGGTCTTTTTTACACTGCTTCATATTCAAAAGGGTTTTGCATCCACATGACAACGTTTCGATAACCGTCCTCGTGCACACGGAACCTAACGACTGAAAATGGTGTGTGAGGCCAATAGGTGGTGGTGTAACTTTTTCTGCTCAAATATGCAAAGAAAAGGAAAATACCTCTTTTTTTTAATATTTGTGAAGAGCATGGGGTTCAGTATATGTAAACCCTTCCAGTGATGCACGTGAACATGGAGCCTCCTGGCTAGCGGTTGAAGAACGTCCACAGTAGGAAGGAGCTAATGGCCGAGCTGCTGACTGAACACAATTGTTTTTAAACAGACGTATTGTTTTTTCTATAATTTCTGTTTTAAATTGTAGTGTAACTTCAGTGCCTTGCATATATCTTAACTGCATAGGAATCCACTGCATTCTGTGTCTATATTTAGTTAGTACATTCTTCCTAACATCTTTGGCATTTTACTTTACACAATGTTGCAGCAAAGTTCTTTATTAAAAGAAAATATAACTTATGCGATTTATTTTTGTATGTGAGGATAATGGCTGGTTGAAGCAGCCTCACCTGGCCCGAGTCATACTGATTGAACTCTGGGGGCTGGGTGAGGCTGCACACCTGTTGTGCCTTGAGTAACCAATCCGGGTCGGGTTACTTCATAAATACGACCTGATTCATAAAGCATTGTCCTTCAAAATACAATAAACCAGTTCTCAACATCATCATCCTGTGATCTGGTTATGGAGGAGAGGGGTGTGGGGTGTGGCCACCAACATTGCTACGGTATGCTTGTCACAAACGGAAATAAACGGAAAAATTTCAGTTTGAAAAAACAACAGTTTGAAGAAACATTCTTTCATACTGTTTACATGAGTCCTTCCAAAGCAACGATAAAGTTTATACAAGTAAATGTAAACAAAGAAAGGTCAAGATAACAAACTTTACCAAAAATAATAGAAACGGCCAAATTTCAGACCACATGCAAATATAACTAACTACGGGTTCCGATTCTGTTCCTGATTTGGATCGCTGGCTCCCTCCATGGTGGTGACCATCTCTCAACCAGCCGTAACCCAGAAGCAGTAGACTGCTGCATGTGCTGCAGCCTCCTGTCCTCTCTCTCCCCCTGTGAGTCTCTCTCTCCTCCTGTGAGTCTCTCTCCTCCTGTGAGTCTCTCTCTCCCCCTGTGAGTCTCCCCCTCCCCCTGTGAGTCTCTCTCTCCCCCTGTTAGTCTCTCTCTCCCCCTGTGAGTCTCTCTCCTCCTGTGAGTCTCTCTCTCCCCCTGTTAGTCTCTATCTCCCCCTGTGAGTCTCTCTCCTCCTGTGAGTCTCTCCTCCTGTGAGTCTCTCTCCCCCTGTGAGTCTATCTCCTCCTGTGAGCCTCTCTCTCCTCCTGTGAGCCTCTCTCCCCCCCTGTGAGTCTCTCTCTCCCCCTGTGAGTCTCTCTCTCCCCCTGTGAGACTCTATCCTCCTGTGAGTCTCTCTCCTCCTGTGAGTCTCTCTCTCCTTCTGTGAGTCTCTCTCTCCTTCTGTGAGTCTCTCTCTCCCCCTGTGAGTCTCTCTCCTCCTGTGAGTCTCTCTCCTCCTGTGAGACTCTCTCTCCCCCTGTGAGTCTCTCGGCCTATTTGATCAAGATACACTACAGTGATCCATACACTGCATCTATCTTTACAAAATCTATACGCCAACTAAAAACAAAACATAATACAGTCAAACGACCGTTTGACAGTTTGAGGGTTACTGGCCTTAAGCATTGCCCCAGTCATCTGGGATTCTGGTCTCTGAACCCAGCAAATATTTCGTCTACATGCTCAGAACGTGGCAAGATGTGGTGCACAAATTACCAAACCCTTTCGTGTTGGTGGAAAAGGTGTAAGAGAGGAAATACAGCAAGGATTTGGAGAATTAAAGATGGTTTGAATGAGAGGGATTATGTTGTGTTAGTCACGGTAGATCCATGTGGGTAGTTCAATATTTATTTTATAGCTTGGTAATGGTATGACACAAGGCCTTTATGTCATAGCTGATCATTGGGATAAGCACTGTGTTGCCACTTACTAAACTCCAATTTTACGTTGAACATATCCCTGTATTGACTAAAGGCATCTCTCAGTTATCCCCCCTTGTCCTCATCCTTCTCAATGTTAGCCTGGGAACAGATTCATTTTTTTGCCCAGAACACAAAGGCCACCCGAGAAGGACATTCCTCAGCCATTAGATTAATTTCTTGTACAGTCTTGTTTTTGTCAATACATATTGCCCCTGTATTTCTAACTTGTAGTTCAACTGACCTAACTTGTTTGAAATGCTTATAACCCTGCCTCTTAACCCCACAATAATAACCTTCTTTCGTTGGGCGGAAGGCTACACCCTGTCCCCATAAAGGGGTATATACTTCTCCAGAGCCAAACCACAGAATTCCTATGAGAGAGAATCAATTGATGCCCACAGTCAATCAGAGGATTTCCCCAGTGTAACAATGAAGCCATTCAACGGACTGGTAGTGCCTGACCTCTCAACAGGCTCACTGAGGGACAAGCTGTTCTGTTGGATTGTCAACATCATCTCCCTGAAAAAAAAAGAAGCTCCTCCAAGGCACTCCTTTGTTTTGAACAAGAGAGGGTCTTTCTCCTGCATTTTCTCTCCTTCCCCAGCATACTCCTCCCGTTGCTGCTGCTCTATGTCTCTCTGCTCCAGCTCCTTTGACATGCTGGTGTTGCCTTGTCCCTCTCTACTCCAGCTTGTTTCACATGCCTGGTGCTGCTCTGTCTCTCTGCTCCAGTTCCTTTGACATGCCTGGTATTGCTCCTGTCTCTCTCTGCTCCTCAGCTGCCCTCCTCCTCAGCCGGTCCCAGGTGCGTCATTCAACAGCCTCCCTTTAAATCTGAGGTGCATTGCTGTGGCCTAATGCATGAAGGCTTGGATGTCTGCCTCCTGATAGCGATTGGAAAGGTTCTCCAACACCTTCAGTCATTCCCTGTTGGTCATTTGTCATTCCGTCTTGTCATTATAACCGATTACCTTTATTCACGTATCCTGACTATGTGTCCTGCATGTCAATGCAGGGGGGTTGAAAGTGTTCTTGTGTTTTTTTAGGTTCGATTTTGGCAATTCAACAGATTAAATTGAATGTGAATTACAGCGATGTGACACTGAGGGAAAAATGAGGTTGCGAGTGCTTCATGAGACTCAGAACGTGTATTTGGTTCAGAGTTTCTGGTGTTTCATGAGGAGTGGCTTTTCAGACGGTTTGTTGTCAGTGTGTTAGGACTGCATTACTTTTTTTGCGTGTTCCTCCGGAAGTTAGGGGGTAAAGGGCATATGAAGGATGGTGGTTCTGCGGACATAGTGCTGGTGGGTGCTCGCATCCTTTTACCTGCAAGTCATTTTTTTCGAATGCCTGGGTTGAATCCGCTTGACCAATTAAACACCTTCGACCAGTCACCGGCTGAGGTATGGCCGTTAAACCCTAAAACGTTAACACTACATTATAAATATGAATATAAAATTGGAAATGACTGAGCCAACATTTCTACAGAAGATTTCAAATTAAATTAGATATATTAAACACTGGGTCATCAAATTGGCCGTCCTTTTGAAAATATTGCGTGGATGAGACGTAATGCTGTCTGCAGCAACCTCTTAAGAAGAACAGCAGGCTGGTGTCGACTGGGGAGGAGATTAATGGAAGTCTGTTAAGATGCAGAGCTACACATCCTTCTGCCTTGGGAAGACTTTACATTAAAGCAAAAACAGCTTGCAATAGAAGTAAACATATGGACACACACATGCAAACAAACACTAGCACACACAAACACACGCACACGCACACGCACACACACACAGGAGGAGGGCTAAAGACGATGCAGATCATAGAATACAATCCCTCTTACTCTTTGGGCCACAATATATCTGTGTGTGTGTGTGTGTGTGTGTGTGTGTGTGTGTGTGTGTGGTCTGTAGTGGTGGGAAGGCTGAGGTGCATAAACCTGCAGAGCTACTGGCTGTCTGTCACAGTGGCGAACAAACAGACTTCCATTCACTCCATTGCAAATCAATTTCCATATAAGTTAAACCACCTCTCTCTCAATCACTAATTTAATTGTTGAATGCCAGGGACCATGGCCCAGGATCAATCTATCTATATCGCTCTATTCAATTTCGCTGTGCAATGACTATACAAGGAGGGCCGTGCAGCGAGGGGCAGGGGCTCAAATTCAAAAAAGGGCACATGCAAAAACCACTACTGTCAGAGACACTGAGACAGAGTAGACATGAAACGGATTTGTCATGTCCAGTGGCGGCTGGTGATCAAAAATTTTGGTTCGGCACAGTAATAGACTGGGGGTCTGTTACTGTGGGGGGTCTGTACCGGGATGACGTGCCCGGTACAAATTTGGCACCCGGTACAAATATGGTGTGACAGCGCCCTGGCGCCCTCTATTGACCCACCGCCACTGGCCATGTCATGTGGCCACGTAGTTAGTACAGAGTAGCCTATACAGATTCAATATAACAATGTATGCTTTCCCTTTGCAATTTCAAAAGGTTTCCCAGATAGGTTTGCTGGTAGGCTATAGAAAATAAACCGAGTGGTAGCCACTTTCACAGTCAGTTAAAACGATGCTTGTTGAAAAGCTTTTGCTGGCAAACATAGGCCTATACTTCAAAATGACGCTACAAAACGAGATAACTGTTACAGTTTATTTAGCATGATCAACTTAATGGTATTGGAAACAACTGTCTGTGTCTGACTCTGTAGTGATCTTACCCTGCATTGTACCGTCTCTTAAAACAACAAGCGCATCGCGCAGGCAGGCAAAGGTGAAAAGTCACGTTGATAGCCTATGACGTCACCCAGCGGCAGCTGCGCACTGAGCGCCGGTAAACGAGGCTACAAAGTACAAACTTTACTTCTCGATTATTACTTTTAGACATTTTTATTCTCGAATAATTTATTCACATGTTAATGTTTAATTGTTCATGTGTAATTTTACAAAGCATTGAAAATTTAAATGACCACTCAAAAGGGCACTTTGGTCCTTCAGAGGGAAAAGGGCAGGGGCTCGGGCACCCATAGCCCCCCCCTCTGCACGTGCCTGCAAGGAATTATATTCTCTCTCTCTCTCTCTCTCTCTCTCTCTCTCTCTCTCTCTCTCTCTCTCTCTCTCTCTCTCTCTCTCTCTCTCTCTCTCTCTCTCTCTCTCTCTCTCTCTCTCTCTCTCTCTCTCTCTCTCTCTCTCTCTCTCTCTCTCTCTCTCTCTCTCTCTCTCTCTCTCTCTCTCTCTCTCTCTCTCTCTCTCTCTCTCTCTCTCTCTCTCTCTCTCTCTCTCTCTCTCTCTCTCTCTCTCTCTCTCTCTCTCTCTCTCTCTCTCTCTCTCTCTCTCTCTCTCTCTCTCTCTCTCTCTCTCTCTCTCTCTCTCTCTCTCTCTCTCTCTCTCTCTCTCTCTCTCTCTCTCTCTCTCTCTCTCTCTCTCTCTCTCTCTCTCTCTCTCTCTTCAGTGGCCAACTGGTTAGACAGATAGTGGCAGGTTTACAGATTTTTTTTTAGTGCCTCTGTATGGGGACTCAAATTCCCATAACTTTCTCTTGCTTTATCCGTCTTTCACACTTGGATGCTATCCGTCCAGTGTTCAAGGGTTTGTGGAGTGTTAGAATTATGAGGGATTCTAATTAATTTCGGTATAGCGACGTGACAATAATGCTGTGTTTCCCATCTGCGGCCAATAGATGGCGGCATCATGCTTTTCATGTCGATTTAGCTTTCGTCTCATCTAAATCAAAGTATACAATTATAAGGTTTAGCAATGGTTTAGGGTAGAATCATATAATAGTAGCTACATACAGCCCAACATATATAAAACTTGGGGCTTTAAGGGTAGGCTTATAATTCCGTGAAAGCCCGAAACCCATTAGAACACATTGGGAAATTGTAAACTAATATATATATAGAGGTTAGTTATTTTATTTCATATAGTGTGCTTTTATAATTGAACACGTTGTGCCTTGTCCTTAATGGCACCGCAGAGCTCTTTTGCTCAAATCCTCTGGCCAGACCCGGGCGCGCAACAGCCATCATGAGGAAGATGAGGAAAAGGCAAAGCGCGCACATTGGCTGCAGTCACAACCACGGGGATCTCTGCCGTGTTTGTGGACTATCCACACTTGGGAATATATTGCTTAAAATGGGACGGTTCCTAAGTGCTGTCTGAAAATAAAACACAACTATGCAGAACATACGACGAAGTAACCAACGCGTGGACCACTGAGACGGGACAGAGAGAATCCCGCCAAGGGGTGCGAGGTGCCGATGTGCCAAATGTTGCCTCGTTCTGGACCACTGGATGTGTATCGCTTGAATGGATGTTCACTTTGATTCTTATGCATTCTACTAGGCTTCTGCGGACTTGACCGGATAGTGCCACTGCTATTCGCTTTTATGAATGACCTGATTGGCATTGAATTGGATTTATATCGTACCCCCCTCCTCCCACGCTAAAAAAGACCTAAAGATAGACTCTGGATTTATTGCCTCCTGTTTCCTCTCGCTCATACCTGTGGATGCCCAAACGCAAGCAGAGCGCGCAGTCCCTCCAGTGATGCAGGAGACCTCTGGGATATATGTGCACAGGGGTACATGGTGTCTCTCGAAGTACACTGCCAACATCCTTTACGGTTAGTACAAACTCAACTGTTGAAGCGAAACGATTTGGAAGGGTTGGATGGAAACATTGCTTTTTTTGTGTTCGCAAACGAGCATTTGACCTCTTCCACCTGGAGCACAGCAGCACGTCGGCTGGATGCAGGCGCTGCGCTGCTGCTGTGCTTTCCAACGATCCATACATGAGACTTTCCATGGCGTACTGCTTCCACGAGGAAACGAGGGAACTTTCGTCAGCTGTTTTTGATGTGCACACGACCGTTGTCTCCGTGACCCAGCAGCTGCGATGATATTCCAGATGATATCACGTTCAGCGCCAGGCAATGTGAAGACAATACATGTGGAGTTCGGATTATCTTTTACTGGCAACAAATGCATAACCACGCAGAAACGCCTCGGGATCATCCAATCCGATTAATGCAGCGGGGGAAACAATCCCAAGAAGTTATCAATGAGCTGGCTTATAAGGTTGACGATTGACCCCATGTATATTTTCTTAACAGTTTTGCAACCAAATGATGTTTAACTTTCACAGACCGGTTTAACAAAATGAAATAAACGAAGCGTAAGGTTTGCAAAGTGACATGCGGACAGCTGGGGGAACTACTGCCGGATTTCACGCTAGAATGTCTGCTGCTGCTGCTGCAGGATTTAATGAAAGGGACGGAATACCGTAGGGAATACTCATCAGAGGAGAAATGGCTGCTACGGTAAGGAATATCGAGATGACCCAGTCTGTGGGAGAGCTGGTGCCGAGACAGCACGCCTCTCCTCCAGTCAGGCTCTCCGTCTAACCCCCAGCCCACCACACACCATTGCAGCAGAGGGGGATTGTGATGGGGTGACTTCCGAGAGCCTCCTGAGTTGCCCCCCCTGTTCTCTGTTTGAATCGCGGAGTGAGATAAACGATGGATCATAATTTCTCATCCGTGCGAGACGGCGTGTTGCTACCCCCCGAGAGAGACTCCCCCAAGCGTGTTTTGACGGGATGCTTCCTCTTCCTCCTCATCCTCACCACGTTGCTGGGCAACACACTCGTGTGCGTCGCCGTCACCAAGTTCCGCCACTTGAGGTCAAAGGTCACCAACTTTTTCGTCATCTCGCTCGCCATATCCGACCTCCTGGTGGCCATCCTGGTCATGCCGTGGAAAGCGGCCACGGAGATCGTGGGCTCCTGGCCCTTCGGCGCGTTCTGCAACGTCTGGGTGGCGTTTGACATCATGTGCTCCACGGCGTCCATACTGAACCTGTGCGTCATCAGCGTGGATCGTTACTGGGCCATCTCCAGCCCCTTCCGCTACGAGCGCAAAATGACTCCTAAGGTGGCGTGTCTGATGATCAGCGTGGCGTGGACCCTCTCCGTCCTCATTTCCTTCATCCCCGTGCAGCTCAACTGGCACAAGGCCCAGACCACCGGCTACGGCGCCGACCTCAACGTCACCTTCCCGGTGGACCTGCCGCCGGACAACTGCGACTCCAGCCTGAACCGCACCTACGCCATCTCCTCGTCCCTCATCAGCTTCTACATCCCCGTGGCCATCATGATCGTCACCTACACGCGCATCTACCGCATTGCGCAGAAGCAGATCCGCCGCATCTCGGCCCTGGAGCGGGCGGCCGAGAGCGCCAAGAACCGCCACGGCAGCATGGGCAACAGCAACTCCATGGAGGGTGAGAGCTCCTTCAAGATGTCCTTCAAGCGGGAGACCAAAGTGCTGAAGACGCTCTCGGTCATCATGGGCGTGTTCGTGTGCTGCTGGCTGCCATTTTTTATCCTCAACTGCATGGTGCCCTTCTGCGAGGCGGCGCGGGCCGGCGCCGGCGCTGACGGCGACGACGACTTCCCCTGCATCAGCTCCACCACCTTCGACGTGTTCGTGTGGTTCGGCTGGGCCAACTCCTCCATCAACCCCATCATCTACGCCTTCAACGCCGACTTCCGCCGGGCCTTCTCCACGCTGCTGGGCTGCCACCGGCTGTGTCCGGGCGGCAACGCCATCGAGGTCGTCAGCATCAACAACAACGCCGGCGGCGGCGGTCACCCGCCTCTGTCCAGCACCAACTCCCAGTACCAGCCCAAGAGCCACATCCCCAAGGAGAGCCACCCCTCGGCCAGCTACCTGATCCCCCACAGCATCCTCTGCCAGGAGGAGGAGCCGGACAAGGAGGGCCGGGGGGTCTGTGGCCCCGGGGGCGGGGAGGGGGAGGGGCTGGGGATGTTGGACAGCAGCGAGGCTGAGACGCGCGCGGCGGACGCTTCAGGGAACTCCGACAGCGACGCGGACGTCTCCCTGGACAAGATCAATCCCATCACGCAGAACGGACAGCATAAAGGCCTCCCCTGCTGAGCCAGTGCAGGGAGCTGATGGCTCTTTGTGTGTGCGTGTGTGTGTTTGTGTGTTTGTGTGCGTGTGTGTGTGGGGATGGAGGCGGGCAATGTGCACAGAGGCCGTGGGAAAGGGGGTTTCACACATGGCGACGGTGATGTCCCCAAGGAGTTAGATAACGGAGCGGACGTTACAGAACAGGACATCTTGTTAAAAATCACTGAGGAACCTTAACAATTTTTCCATGGAACCTAACCGAATGTTTAAAAAAGTGAAGGCACTTTATTCTGGATATAACTATCTGCAAAAGACATTCAGCATTTATTATAGTATTATACAATGCAGATTTGCTGATCAAATGTCATGATTCGTTTCCAAGATGCAGGCACATAATGTGTCCATCTGGCAGGATGTACAGTTTTTTGGTGACACCAAATCTATCCTGGAGAGATTTACAACCAGTATTTACAACAGAGGGCGGTGTAGTAATAATAGCTGTTTGTGTTGTAAGTAGCAGCTTTGTGTCTTTCATATTCTCAAACTAAAAGAGAGCCATCTGGGTGAACTGACTTTGTACTGTGTGTTTATTAGGGGCAGTCCTGCTGGGTGAAATCTGAATGTTGAATTTATTTGAGAAGTCTAAACAGACTCAAAAGGAATGTTAATTTATGTTTGTTAGACTCCTGTGCCCAAAATACTAATTTGAACAAAAAACGGAACGGAAAATGTGTAAATACAAGGGAAAATCCACATTTTCTATTTTCTCTCAGTGTTTATGAAGTGGCACTGGGCCAGGAATCTCCCCTTTGGTTCACTCATGTTTTGAGGCCCCTGGCCGCGTTCCCATATATCTTTTATACTTTTTTACTTTCAAATCTCATCCCCCTTTGCTGTTATATCTCCAGATGTCCAACAATCGTGACATTATTTGCAATTGAGTTTGGTGTGTATGCACGTGTGTATGTGTGTGCTTGCATGTACGCTCGTGTGTGTTTGTATGTGTGCTTGAGCAGGAGGAAGTGTGATACTGGGTTGGTGTGTGTGTTTGTGTGTGTGTGTGTGTGTGTGTCTGTGTGTGAGCACATAAATGGCAGAAGGAAAGACGTATGAATTATACATTGGCATTAGAGTGCTTAAAGTTGAGGCATGTTTAAAGGCATTTCAAACCCTTCCCTGCCTCCCTGCTGTGCATCTATAGAGGGGCTCACACGACAAACTGGTTATCCTCCTCCGTCCCTCCTTCCTGTCTCATCTGGTCTCCTAGTCCGCTCCTCACTCCACATCTCAGTCCCTTCCTCCTCCTCTTTCATCGCCCCCGTCTCCTCTGTTCCCCTCACCAATCCTTTCCCTTTATCTCTTCTGGTTTCCTTGTTTCCTCCCCTTGCCTCTTCTCCCCTCTCCCCTTTTTAAACTGAACTTATCCTTCCCTGCTCCTATCTTCAGCCACTCTTAAAACTGTCTTAATTGAATGGATCCTGCTGTCACCCCCATCCAGACTCCCCCCCCCCCCCCCCCCCCCCCCGAATCTCCCCCCCCCCCCCCCCCCCCCCCCCGAATCTCTCTCCCCCCACCCCCCACAGCGAGTTCTTTGATCAAACTCTAATTGAATACCAGTCGCTTGGAACTAGTCCTGTCAAAATAATCCACGACGGTTGTACTACTCCGTTCTGCGGTAATGGCTTAAAACTTCGAACTTAAACTGGAGTAGACACGCACACATTTCAACAAAATGGATGATCCCAGCCATCGCTGAGCCATCGCGAATGTCAAATGACCATTAATGCTTAATCTACCAAACTACCACACTTGTAGTTTCTGTTGTTGGAAAATGCTCCCCCCCCCCCCCAAATCAGTGGGCAGCCTTGTCTGACATGGGTTATTTGTATACCTGACAGCTGTTAAGACCGCTCCAAGCTGCTATTTAAAATATTGGCAACCACATCACAGTGAACCAAAATTAAGACTGTGAAAGTTAATTGGAAATATCATTTGTCACTCTCTGCTCTAAAGCAGCTGTTGTTGGAGATAGAAAACATACACAGGGGAGACTGGGCCTGTCGTGATGGTAATCGCAGGATGGCCGTTTGCTTATGGGTTAGTTTAGGTTTTTCTTTGCAGTAATTCAGGCTTATTTCCCTGTTTATCGTCCATATACCCTCAGGGTTCAAAACATAGCCTACTTATTCGCTAACATGGAAATAAATCAGATCTTTGCAATTCTTAATCATAATAATGAGATTTTCTGAGCATAACTGCTATCATTAGCAGAGGCTACATGGATGATGCTGCCTTGAACGAAACACAAAACCATTCTAAAATGTTTGATGTGAAATGAAACGCCTTTGACTCGATGCGTGGGCCTATCAGGTGACACCAATGCAACTGGTACTTCTTAGTCTCAGGTCTTCTCAGTCTCCCAATCCTTTGTGGATGCACAGTTGCAGCTTGACCTGAATGCTACATTTGGCTCTTCTCAGAACTAAAGAGGGGGTCGCTGCTGTAAGCTCCACATGTCACTGAGGTTTCTGTCGTCTGGTTTGGTCTGAAGTGCTTGGGTGTGTGGCCCCTCCGTTTTGACCTGTGGGTTTAAGTCACTTTTGACCTCATCAACTCGGACTCTTCCCGCTGCGCTCATCCCCGGCCTCACCCCCTCACCCGCCTCATCGCGTCAGCCCCTCACCCCTCTCCCCCGCGGCCCCTCCCTGATGCATCCTACCAAAATAGAAGTCCAAGTCATCTCAGATCTATAATAAGATCTGGAGCGGACATAATCTGTCAAGATTGGCAACTCTGCCCTGGGAAAGATGTTTACAGGACTGTTTTTGTTTGCTATCTCCCCCCCCCCCCCCCCCCCCCCCCCTCCTCCAACGTCTGATGCCCCCCCCCCCCCCCTCTTCCTTCCCTGCTGGGGTTCTGCCAACCGGGGGACGAGGTCGGTGGAGTTAATTAGCGAACACACCATGTTTACCTCTAGCAGTTTAATGTTGCACAGCAGCAGTCCTCCCAAATGCTTGGTGAGAGAGGGATTATGGAAACAAATAAAGAGGATGAAGGTCATCGGATAAAAAAATAACGAGGATAATTTTTGTCTTTCAACTGCTACAAAACCGCTCCTGACCAAAAAAGGCAACAGTAAGGGCAGACAGTTATTTAACAGCTATTTGAAAGGATAACTGGTTCCTATATGATTGCATCTTTTATTGCGTTTAATTGTTATCGCTGTTTGTGTGACATAGACGTCTATACTGCCAGTAATGATGTTGTAAAAACATTACACATTAACATGTGTAAGTGATACCGTTGCAAAGTGTTGTTTTTATGTTTTATTATATAAAGTTTGATTTGTTTTTGTTGAAATCCGTAAATGATGGTCAGGGCCCCGACTCCTCTTAGGAGCTGCATGCATTATCTCTCTAGTTGTTCCACTCATCTTCCAAATCATTTGCCTTTTGCTTTGATTATGGAGGAGGCAAGCAGGCAACCAAGGCAACCAACCACACACAGACACACACACACACACAAGCTTAATGTCTCGCTAGATCCAGGCTTCAATGCCCCTCAGGCCCCCCCCCCCCCCCCCCCCCCCCCCCCCCCTCGTAGCTATTGGGGTGGTGTGTGCGTGTGTGTGTGCATTTGCGTGAGTGTGTGTGTGCGTGCGTGTGTGTGGGTGACTGGCATTGCCATCTCTGCAGTAATACACAGGACACAGTAAGACCACCAGAGTGAACATGACATGGCGCAGACTTATACAACCACAACAACAACAAGCTGGGTGAAGCCAACTGCAGCAGAAAACATGCCTAAAAATAACCCAATAAATAAATATAAAGATGATGATGTTTTTTTGTCCTTTATTTTGTAACTTGGTCTGATGGATAATGAATCCTGGAGGCTCTACCTCAACCGAAATTCAATGACTGAACATTATGATGTAACGTTGGGGCATGGTGCGCTTTCTGTGTTCTGCTGCAAAATGAGTATTGTACAAAGATGTTCAAAAATGTAAGCGTGGTGATAAACACAAGTGCTTTTATCTTCTACAAATCCTTAATGTGTGTAGCAAGCTGTAAAGTGCTGTTCCGTTCCCGTGTTGGATAATGATTTATGGTTTAAAGAGCTACGTGATAACGCTCCTTATCGCCAGTTCATTTATTTATTCATTTTCTTTACTTACTTTGCGTGCTTCTACTGATGTGCTGTCATCGAGGCGATGACATCAATGATATTATAACCCTTCATTTTGGTTACAGTATTTAGTACTTGTAGAACATGTGCCATGTGCCTAAGACGTGTAAAAAAAATAAAAAAAATACATGTATTTTCTTTCCATGGGGTTGCTGGTCGTTTGTGGGTTCTCAGAGGGGATGGATGGAGAGAGGGAGGGGATGCCAGGGCCCCTGTGGTGTTTGGAGTGCTGGAGCTCTGGTACTCTGTATGGGAGAGAATGTGGGTGCTTTGTATATCGAAAGATCTGGCCTTTGCCGAGAATCAATGAGCATTGATCTATAATGGTGACGCACATTTTTCGGTCTATTTGAGTCTGGTGTCCTCGTTTTGTTCTACCAACAGCACAGCCAGTCCTGACCCTCCGATGTCTTACGTGTCGGTATATCAACCCTATCCTTGCTGTTCATTACGCTCTGTAAGACTTTTGTGTTTGCTTTTGTATGAAATGGGGGGTCGTATATACATTCAGGGGGAGCGGGTGGGTGAAGTTATTTTTAGATCAAGCGGCACAATTGCAGGATAATAGTGTGTACTTGGGTTGTATTTGTCATCGTCATAGACACAACCAATGAGAGGGCACTGGGTTCAGAGCTGAGATCGCCAGGGCTCCACTAAAACCCAAGGCTGACAGATGGTCATTAATTAGCATGATCCCTGGCATTAGCATTATGCACTGCAACGCTGTTTTTGTCCTCTTACTGCCTATCATTTGTGTACACTATTTAATAATCCCCGGAGTGAGCAATATAAGATAATTAACAACAACAACAACAAAGACAAGGAGAACAAAGATGAGGGAGAGAAGAGTGTTCTTTACAAAGAATTTGACATGTATCCCATGATCAGAAGTCTAACCCTCTCTCTCCACTAAAACCATGTAACTGAAATAGATAATACTCCCTCTAAAACACGCTCCTAAGTCCCGAACACTCTCGCCGATGGCACACATCTGGAGCAGCCCGTTCTTGGCATTCCATCATGAGATGAGAATGCCTGAACACCAATGTACTTATAGCTAATGTGCAGAGGCAGTCACTTAAAGCCAATAGGTGTTGCTATTAAAATATAAATATTTAACCATTCATGAAATGCAAGCATTCAAGCTCCACAATTTTATTACGGCTAGGCTTGGTAATTTATTATAGAAGAATTTTCGGTCATATTTGTTGAATTCTCTTTACCTCCCAAAAGCAATCAAGGAATCAAATCCAGGGAGGGTTTATACGATCAATGCCGAACACCCTGGCTTAAGCCCCCTCAAAACATTAAAGTTACATACAGAGGCCTTAAAAACGTTGTCAGTGACGTTAGGAGTCCTGGTTCAAAGGAAGGGCCCACATGTCGGCGGTTCATAATGGCAACAGGAAATGCATCAGAGGGGTAAAGTTAACAGGGCTCTACATGAAGTTAACCCAGATCAAATTTTTGAAATTGGGGTTGACGGAAAATAAATCGCTGAGCAACCACTCCATCACAGCTTCAGGCACACTTACTTGAATTACATTTTTATGTTAGAAAAGTACGAGTTTTGTTGAACTTTGCATTCTTTTCCGTCACGTTTCGCGATGTGTCACCAAATTACCCCTTTAGTATCACCGAAGTAATGTGTATGTGTGTGTTGGAGGGTCTTTACTATATCATAGTCTGTTATAGTCTGTCTACAGTGAATACACTGGCCAAGGACACTTCAAAGACAAATATATATAATGGCATACAAAACCATTGCTAGCCACTATGGTACTACCTCTGCAATCTATAAGGGAACGGAAATCATGATGATATGATATAATCATAATAGTTGAAATTGTAAGCCTTCCATAAAGTATGATATGGTTACGTCATCACCAAAATGATGGCATCAACAATCTTAATGTGATATAAGATTACAACATTGACATACTTTGTTGAATTTGTGAAGAACAAGGCACGAGTTAACAAAAGTAACCCTAGTTCCAGTCTGTCCTTAACAGTAATGAAAGTGTCACCCATTCACTCGCTCTATATTCCATCGCAGTACGATCTGGGCATATTATGACACAGAGAACATCTGGCAGGCAATTACACGGCACAGAGCCCTCCTGGGGCAGCATGACAGGCTCTTCAAGAGATCGCTTCCAGCCTGCGGGAATTCTCTCAGTCCATCAGAGACCTCCAGGCTCCATTGCCTCTCCCGGCTGCTCCTGATCCTCCCAGTCTGGCCCCAAGACCACTAACTCACTCCGCTGGGCCTTTTCATCCCGGCTCCTGAGTGCTACAGTGATGAACCCCCGACCTACCCCACGACAAAGCGTGGTTTGCTAACCTGATCGGTGGATTGGACTACAGAGCAGATGATGCTACAACTTGGCATTGAGACTGGGCCACTGGACTCAACCGAGGCAAAGGCCCTTAACGGTAAGATGGTGTGGTGTGTACAGTGCAAGAAATTCCCTTTCAAAACGTTCGGGAAATCCCCACGAGTCCCTATCGCTTCACGTCATTGACTGTCTCTCTCAACCCTGTGCTAATGGGTTGAGAGTTGGGCTAATGTAGCCCAGAACCCAATGGGTTCTGGGCTTCATTATAGGTCAGAGGGAAATGAGTACTGACCCTACTAAGGTTACTGCAGTGACAGACTGTCTACCCCCTCGGCCCCCAAACAGCTACAGCAATTCTTGGGCTCCATAATTTTTTACCATGGTTTTATTCATGGCTGTGGCCTGGCTACCTGCCTGTTGCCGAACACTCACCTGTCTGACCAGCCAGGTGCCAACCAGCCCCTCGCCCCGTCCTCCTGTTCCCTGCCTTATCTTTTTGCAGTGAACCCCTTTATTAACAACCCTCTGTGTCTGTGTCTCTCTGTGTTCAGGATTTGGGTCCACTCGCTCTATATTCCATAATCGAGTGAAGAAGATGATAGACGGTCAATATATATATATATATTGCAATGTAGGTTCATGCTTACCTCCAATGCACATGTTTGCCTAAAGTTTGCATTGTGTCACAGTCAAGGAATGCATGGTTTGATCCAGACAGAGTGGGGAATTTATCTTGGCCTCCCACGAACAGACCGTAGTCAACCATGGATGATTTAATCTGATCCAATACAAGAGGAGAGGTGATTGACATAACATTAAAGGAACATAGCCAGAGAGAGAGAGACTGAAAGTCCCACACTGAGGCAGAGATATTAGAGAGAGAGAGAGAGAGAGAGAGAGAGAGAGAGAGAGAGAGAGAGAGAGAGAGAGAGGGATAGAGGTTGTGTCACAGTGGAAATACAGTCAAGGTTAATGATAGACTGCAGGCAATGCAGCACAGGGTTTTGCGTGCTTGTGTGAGTGTGTCTTTGTCTGTGCATGTGCACACACTATATGTGCTTAATTTATGTAACAAGGCCTGTGCTTGATTGTCAAATTTTCGCACTCATATCCAAAATTATTCCCCAAATTAGCACAAAATCATCATCAGCTCAAAATAGCCCTGCAGGATGATGTCAGATATAAATGAATATCAAAAGCCCCCAAAAGGCTCACAGTGTATAATAAACACACAACACCAGCTAGGCCCTCAAAAAACTGACGTTATCGAGCCCATACTTATATATTTATTTTTAGATATTTTAAGAGGATATCATTTCATTCATATTATCTTGGTGGAGGTATGGAAATACTGTGAACTGGAGGTTTTTAGATCAATGCACAGAATGTTTTCCTGCTAGTAGAGAAGAACAAGGGATTAATCTGATAGTTTAAGCCCCTTTCGAGTACTAGAAGATTCCTGTATGGGGTCATGTGTGAATGGGAACAGGGAATCGATAATCCGGGAAATCTACACCGGTGTGGGTACTAGATTGACTCGGCTGCCAGATCGACTCGGGGTCCTGCGCTTACAGATGACGTAACGACACTTGACCTATCGACACAAGCCAAAGGACAAAACCCGGAAGGGTTGTCTATAAACGGGGCTCAATCATGGACTTAAAAAGAAGGCTCAATACGTTTTGGTTTTGATTTCATTGAACGCAGCCCGTTCTTTCGCACAAACAAAGCCATTGGAATCACGTCTAAAAGCACTGATGAATGCATATGTAACTCAGTTCCTGTTAGGGACTCTTATTCTGAAGGAGGAGAACGGAAGTGTCTGCGTGTGGGTCGCTGTTTTGACTCTTTGTTGGGAGCGCTGGGAATAAAGTGGATCGCCCCGTTCAGTGAATGGAGTTAACCAATTCTTCTTTTATATATAACCCAAGTATAGGCAACAATAATTTGTACATTAGATTATTATTCAGAGATTAGAAAACAAAAGGAGATTGTTAATACTTGGGATAACATGGAAATGAATGAAACGTACATGCGCATTTAATAGACAGCGTTTACAGGAAGTGCGTCATTATTGCGCATCTAGGACCCCGAGTCGATCTGGCAGCCGAGTCAATCTGACACCCACACCGGCATTAGTGAAACATTTCCGGAACACTGCCTGTATGGCTGTGTTGTGAATGAAAGCCGTCACATTGCCGGAAGGGACAAGTAAATGGTTATGTCATCTGACGTAAGACACTTTCACGAAGCGCTAGCGAACCAACCTCAAGACTCCACCGAGGACGTAGGGGAAATCATTGACTTTGTATCTTAACGGCTAACGCAACAATGCGTTTGTATCAGTAATATCAATTCAGCTTCCTATGTTTGCAAACAAGCTTATTTTTTCTTGAGAAAAATAAGGGAGCTCGACTCAAGTCCGAGTTTTATGGCAGCTGGCCTTGAGTGTAGAGTCTCAAGACTGCACGAACCTCAAGACTCTGCTGAGGACAAGCTTGAATCAACGACTGTTGATCTTAATGAGCCTATCCTTTTTTGTGATACTAATTCATTTCTGAAAACAGATTCCGAAATTGGGGGAACTCCTCTCATTGTTGTATTGGCGCCCTCTGCTGGACTGTCCCTTGGCCCATATTCCGGCATTGCTATGCCATTTGTGAATGGGCGCAAGACAGAAATGTTCCTCATTGTAGCTGCAAGTGTGAATACTGTAATGTTACCCCAGTAACTTGTCTGCAACTATGTGTGAAAGTGGCATAAGTAAGGGTTAATCCATGACTAGGTGGGTTTTTCGGACTGAAATGCAAGAAGCGGAGCTGTTTATAATGTTGTTTATTCCTTTTAGTGGTGATTCTGTTTCTAAAATTTGTTCCTGGAAACAATAATTACTTCCCAAACAGAATAGATACGGCGTATCGCTGGGCAAATGCTTTGGTTGACTCAATATTTTCGTAACTAACATATTCGCTAAAAGAAATAGACACTTTCTATCAAGTGTAACTTCTCTTACTGAGTTGCTAAATATGCTAATTTTCCCTGCATGATGAAAGTTTCCCTGGCTCAGTGGAGTGGCAGATGTGACGAGTTGTCTCCAAGTGCCGAGGAGGACTGATTTCAGGAACTGTTCTGCATTGGTTTAGAGAGGATGCTCTAGGGTGCTCTAGCCTTACTGTTATGTTACGATCACATAATTTCCATGCAGTAATCCAAAGTTATCAACCCCAAAGCCAACCCAATAGAATCCAGCATTCCCCGAGGTCATGGTACAGTAATGTGAAAAAAAATGCTCACATGCAGATTGGTAGAAGGATGTTCAGCAATCAGTGAAGGCTGCACTGATCTAACTGGTTGTGTTCAAACAGGCAGGGTTGGATCCACAAAAGCAGTACTATAGTTTAAGCTGTGTGCTTTCTCTTTATTTTCTCTTGCTTTCCTTTTCTCTCTTTATTTTAGTTCTCTAATCTTTCCCATGGGCAGAAGGTGTGGAGTCATACTTTTTTAATAATGTAGTTCCATTGTTAAACAATTCTAAACAATTGGTACTAATTTGATTCATGATTTTTTTTACTATTGAATCCTTCATCAAAAGACAATAATTTACATTGTTCTTACTTTGATGTTCATTTTTCCCGAAAAGTCTTAAAGTAAGAATATAACTAATGGAGCTTAAGAGGAAACCTTATGGGGCCAAACCAAAACTGGATCATCTTATGTTTATATTTAGTAAGTAAGTAAGTAAGTAAGTAAGTAAGTAAGTAAGTAAGTAAGTAAGTAAGTAAGTAAGTAAGTAAGTAAGTAACATTTATTTATAAAAGCACATTTAAAACAGTTTGCACTGACCAAAGTGCTGTACATAGTGCATTCAGCAGGCAAAGATGAAGGCAAAATAACAATAGAATAAAATACAACTAAAAGACATGAAACCGGACATACACACACAACAAAGGCAATAGTGCAGAGGTCAGATAGTTAATGGGGAGGGAAGGCAAGGCAAATATTTATAACGCTTTAGTTAGAAGGGCTGTTTATGATCTCATTTTCTCCATGTTTTCTGAATATTGCTCTGTGTTCAACTCAGGCTGTGGGCCATAACCTAACTCTGAGACTGAGATGATTACTCATCCATGTAATAACTCTGACACCCTTGGAATAAAGAAATTAAACTACACAGTGCATGGTGTATGATAAAGATTAAGGCCTGTTTAGTATGTTTTCATGGTGTATGTTAAATAATAAGGTCTGCTTAGTATGTTTTCATGGTGTATGATAAGGAACAAGGCCGGTTTAATATGTGTTCATGGTGTATGATAAAGAATAAGGACTGTTTAGTATATTTTCATGGTGTATGATAAAGATTAAGGCCTGTTTTGTATGATTTCAGGGTGTAAATAATAAGGTATGTAAAGCATGTTTTCATGGTGCATGATAAAGAATAAGGTTGGTTTAGTATGTTTTCATGGTGTATGATAAAGAATAAGGTCTGTTTAGTATGTTTTCATGGTGTATGATAAAGAATAAGGTCTGTTTAGTATGTTTTCATCAGCGATAATGGTAGCAGTAGTAGTCTTTATGTTAATCTGCAAAGGTGCATGCCTCTATGTTGAGGACTTGGAGTCCGTTCATCTGGCCTGGGCTGTGCGCTGCTTTGCTCTCAGCCCTTCTGCTACGTCTCTCTTTGCTTCCTCTGTTATGATTTATGCCAGCACCTCCTAAAGCTGAAGCACAGTGTCCTACTTTGAACTGAACACATGCACACACACACACACACACACGCACACATACATACACCCACACACACAAACACACACACATACATATGCAATTGCACACACACACACACACACACACACACACACACACACACACACACACACACACACACACACACACACACACACACACACACACACACACACACACACACTGAACTAGGGTATAGGAATAAGATAAACTTTCATGAATACTTTATTGCACACCAATTTACTGCAGTTTAAATATTTTGGTGTATTTTGTTATATTTTACTATTTTTGTCCTGAAGATTTTTTTCTTTTCCCTTTTTCCTCTAGACTTGTAGACCGGTGGAATAGACAGAACAATAGGAAAGATATGCAAAAAGTTCTTTCTACCGTCACAAAATATTGGGAACCATTTTTTATGGTTGACTGTATTTATATTGCACCTAGGCCATTGCTCACTCTAATATCCCAGGATCTCTAATATTGTGTGGGCTTTTCCTTGAAGTACTTTTTCTTATGCAAATAACTGATGCATATTTATTAAGCTGACACTTTTATTCCAAACAATTAAATCATAGAACAAACGCAAAAAAAGCAGATTATCAACAACAAATGAAAAAGTTGTGTGATTATGTTTCCGAGACAGCAAGCAATGTGTGGTTAGCATAGTCAATCTTGTATTATCTTATCTAAATAGGATAAGGGCTAGGGTTAGCTTAACTGCTGCATTGGGACAGTTCTCAGTGCATAGAGCACTGTTCTAATGCCTGCTGACAAATTAAGAAGATATATATAGATAGCGTTCATTTGCATTTATACAGAATATTAATAGCCATGTTCATCGCGGTAAACATTCACTTCTGATATAAATTTGAATCAGACCCTTTCGGACTGACTCAGTCGGAAACTGAAATTCAATCATAATGATGCAAAAACGATGAGGGTGAAACGTTTAATATTTCCCCCTATTCAGATTGTGAGCAATGGGGCAGATAAGTTGACTGAGTCTCATGAGGGACACTTATTTTTGTAATTGTCCCGACAGGGCATTTAGTTTCTTCTGAATATTTCAACATCCACATCCGCTACCACATTTTTTATGTGCCTAGTCTGTACTTTTATGTTACAACTTACAAAGTACCTTGGGGGCACTTTTGAAAATGTGGGGCTGTTTCACACAAGACGGCGGAGAATTAAATGCAATATTCCAATATTCCTAAACCTCTAGAGAAGGTAGCAACATGTTAACAATCATGCCAGAATTTCAATTATTATTCATAATATTGATCCACAACGATTGTCGTTTTAATGGAAGCAATGACAGTAAAATAATGCATCAGAGTTCTCAACGATTTCTGATTCGTACAGATGAACAATCACCTTGCGTCGGACCACATTGGATGATGTGGGTGTCTTGAAATCATTGACATTGTATCACAGATGTATCACAGATGTATCTCTGTTTATGCATTAAATCGCTTGATTGCATCATGTTATACTGATACAACATGAGAATAAACCGGAGGTCTTTACGTTTTCATGTGTAACATATTTGATCACTTCACTCACTTCTTTAGAGGGTTCACATGGTTTACGATTCAGATGGAACTTTATATTTTTTACTTCAAAACAAATACCGTTTTCTAATCAACAAATTATTAAAGTTGGTACTTCTACTTTGGTGCCTTCTTTGCAAATAGCACAATGTGAACTAGTAACCGAACCGTAACCCCTTACTGCCTATTGAACCGTCTGTGCTCTGGTTGTGTTCCATTGTACAGATCAGCCATTGACTGAAATATTTTCACATTGGCATATGCAGGTTGAAATGGGACTTTGAAGGTTGAGATGGGTTTTCAGGCGTACTCTCCAATGACATCGCTGTAGAGAGCAGCAAGCCTTATCCTGAAAAAACACCATGGGCCCTATTTTGCATCCGGCGCAATTTACTAGCAAGAGATATATTTTTCAAAGGTAAGAGAATGTTGTTGTTTTTTTCTTATTTTCAAAGCTGTTTTTCTCTCTTACCTTTTGGTTTTATTTATTTAAGTAGAAAAAATGATAAACTGAATAATTATACCTAAAAGGATTTAAAGTAAAATGTGGAAAAGATTAAAATGATCACAAACAGCTTTCTTATTTATACCCTTATTTTATGTCACCTTTCCTGGTTTCATTTACTTTAATTTATCTGGTATCAGGTTTGTTTTACCTTAAAGTACTTTTAATGTAATTATTTGTCTATGTATTACTTATTATTTATGGCTACTGTTCTAATTTAATATGAAGTTATCTATATTTAGGTTTATAATTATATTTATACTTTTTATATTATTTACTATATCTTTTTTACTGAAACCAGGAAGTTTTTTAATACTTTTACAACCTTGCTCTCAAGCAAAGACTCTGGAAAAGAGTCAACCCTTTCAAATAAAATATGAACAGGTTTCAAAATACCTCGGAATACTTAATACATTTAATGTCTATCTAATACATTTCAGTTACTTTTCTATAAATAATATCATATTCTAGGTAACTTAACACAGTGTAAAACATAAATGAATGACACTTTTAACTCTAAATAAATCTGTTCAAATTAGGGATGGGCATTTGAAGAAATTTCCTTGATCGAGCATCGCTAGAGTTATCGATCAATTATCGATTAATCATTAACTTTTGTCTACAGGCTATATTGAAATTCCCGAAAATACAAAATGCAGCATGTTTTTATCAATTAAATCTTTATTCCAACAATAATGTATGGGCCAACATTAATTCAATACAGTTAACTTCAAGACCTACAACTGTTTAACAGTTTTATAATAAATACAGGCATTATATGTGCGGCGCTCGTAAAGTCCGTACAATGCGCCTACAGGCGCTCTTAAAGGTTTGGAAACGATTCAACAAGACTAAATCTGTAGCCTATTCCAATTACAATAAGTAGCCAACTTATCGGACAACAATAATCAAACAAAGGCAGTAGGCTAAAAGTGGGCATTAAACTGTATAACTGTTTTGAAAAAAAGGGGGGAAAAAGGCCGACATATAATGCCTATAGGCTGCAGCCGGCGTGCGGAAAAGGCTCGCAACAAAAGGATGAGCCACCCATTTACAAACAATTGCATGAACTAGTCTATCTAAAAGCAATACCTTATTGAACATATTTAAGGCTGAACTTGTTGCTAAAATATCACAGTTTTGGCAAAATGTAACGACTCCAAGAGGCACCAAGCCGAAAGAAAAGCGGAGCGAGAGACAACACATTAAGAAAAAAAAGAGCGACTCACATACGGTGGTGACTGTCCCTACTGTCCATAGCATACAGTAACTCCAGCCTACATATTTTTGTTAAGGAATATAAGCATGTTAACATGCTCGGGGGTCAGACGCGAACGCAGCCTTGTAACTGTCAGTCCAGCAGCAGAAAACACCCGCTCTGACGGGACCGAAGTTGCGGGGATGCAGAGGTATTGTCGCGCTAACTTTGACAGCCCGGGGAACCTTCTTCCATTCACTTTCCACCAGTCGGCAGGGTTATATTCAATTAAATGCTTCAAGACTCACAGTATGCAACACAACGTCCTTTTGATCGATAACAATATAAATTGATCGACGCATTTCTTAACGATCAATTATCGAGCATCGATTAATTATGCCCATCCCTAGTTCAAATAAACCACTTCAAAAAAAACTTTTAAATTGTATTTTCTTTCTGTAGTTATATACTCAGCAAGCTATAGATCATTGGAAGAATTTATCATTTCAAATCTAGCACCATTAACTCACAGCTTTACAGCTCATATTGTTTTTCACCATAAGGCGAATAAACACAGCTAGCAGCATCACTGACACATCAACACACCGCAACATCACAGTGGAAAAAATGCTCAACCCACCGCCAGGGGCGCCGAAAAGTGGGGGTAAAGGAGACGGATTCTAGGGGCCCATGATGGAGGGGGGCCCAGAGAGGCCCCTAATGATGATGAAATTATAATACAGAAATTATTATACTGTTCTTTTCATGGGGCCCAAAATCCCTAGCGGCGCCCCTGCCCACCGCTAAACCTACAGTCTGCCGGCAGACCGCAGCCCCAGCAACAGGCCTCACATCCCCTCCCCCAGATCAGTCACAGCAAGCCACGTGCAGTGTCACTGCGCACTATGCTAGAACGTTAGCAAACAGCGTTAGCCGAGGCTAGTTAGCAGCTAGTAGCGTCTAGTTAGCGTGTTATTTACCACACTAAAAGCACAATTCTCAATCTAATATTTACACCGGGAGACTCACCAAGGGTTTCGAAATCACGGTGCGGGCTTTTCGGGACTTTTAGTGACGCAGGGAATCTCTGTTCATGTAGCCAACTGTTAAAAAAATAGTTGCTAACGATCTCTCTCTTCTGTGGCTCGTCCTGAAAAGGACGAATGACCGTAACTGCCGTCTACTGGCGGTTAGAAGAGGCGGGTCTTACTTCTTATTGGCTACTGAGCCAGCACAGTTGCCAAGCAATCTTTTTAATTGACAGGTGATTAAACAAATCACACCATATTAATCATTTATCATAAAATAAATGCACTTATTTGCAATACTTTCCTCTTAAATGTCTCTATCACTTTCTGTGTCACTATTTAAAACGACAATATACAAGCCATGTATTTCTTTCTGATAAGTGACAACTATTCTACTGGGTTTTCATTAAATTCAGATTAAATTAAAAGGTGTTATGTAACCCTGGGTTACACATACAATACTGGTAAGAAACTATGTTTGTTAATGTATTGCGTATATCATTAAATAGAACCACAGTTACCGCATATCATGTGTGTTAAGTTTTGGTGGTCAGGTGGTGCATCGGTGCTGCCCGCTGCCCGCTGCCCGCTACTCGCTGCCCGCTACTCACTGCCCGCTGCCCGCTACTCGCTGCCCGCTGCCCGCTGCTCGCTGTCCGCTGCCCGCTACTCGCTGCCCGCTGCCCGCTGCCCGCTGCCCGCTGCCCGCTGCCCGCTGCCCGCTTCCCGCTTCCGAGACAGTGGTGCCTCAGCAGCGGGACTCCGGCGGGAGGCAATCACGGTCAACAATCAGGGACAACAATCAGGGACAACAATCAGGGGCAACAATCCCTTTCTCCTCCATGTCGTGGCTCAGTCTACTTTCAGTCCAGATTGATGTGGAAGAGGAAAAAACAGAGACGTCTGAGAACCTGAAGCAGTTGTTTTAGATTTGTAATTTCGTCTGGAAGCGAACACAACTTTTGGCCGTGATAATATATATTATATGATATAGGATATCTATGTATAATATGATATTATTTAGATATAGAGCTCCAGGACTCCCGTCGGAGTCCCCGGAGTGTTACAGAACACGGCATTGCGATACATCCACTGTAAACACGGCACATGATACTGTGGCTGCAAGCTGCTCAGGGCCACACCCCCACCCTCCACCTTGACCCGCCTCTTAAAAAACATCATGTTTGTGGAAAGCTCATTGTGGGACTGGCTCGTAGTGACTGTTATTCTGCACAGAGGCTGAATTTCTTGAACGTCTTCAAATACTGTATTAAGGGCCCACTAACACCTATATATAAGCATCCATAAAGTAGCATGCTATTGGACCTTTAACTAGCTTGGTTGCATGGGCCAGCTGGTAAATAATCTTTGGACTATAATTATTATTATTTGCCCATTGTGTGTTCGATTGAAGCTTCTGTGATGCTTTAATTTCCCCCGGGGATAAACAAAATGTCACATCCGTCTATCTTATCTTGACATAAAATGCTTCCACCATTTTGCCTCTGCAACCGGAAAATCCCCACAACAACTTTTGAATTTGATCACATAAAACTCTGTTCATTCAAAAGTCAACTGAAATCCCTTCAGGACCACCTACAACATCTGAAAAACCATCCCCCACCATCTTCCACTCTCTCTCTCTCTCTCTCTCTCTCTCTCTCTCTCTCTCTCTCTCTCTCTCTCTCTCTCTCTCTCTCTCTCTCTCGCTCTCTCTCTCTCTCTCTCTCTCTCTCTCAATGTGTTGTCCATTGTTGTGGTGTTGTTTATTTTTTTATTTTGTTTTTTCCTTTTGTTTGAGTCTCTGTACTGTCAGTATGTATTCCTTTTTTGTAAAGCGTCTTTCAGTATTTAAAAAAGTGCTACACAGAACTTATCGATTATTATTATTATTATTATTATTATTATTATTATTATTATTATTATTATTATTATTATTATTATTATTATGTTGTAGCCTGCATTGCTGTTTGCAGGAGAAACAATCCTTATGTAACATCCCACATCCATGGCTGAATAAAGATGTTTAATCATCTACTGAACCAAAAACATTAGCAAGGTTGATTACTAATTTCCTATGGGCAAATCATTCATTTATGCATTGCGTGTTCTATCAATACAAATAAATTGGACAAACGAGTGATTCAATCAATCATGAAGAGCATCCCGGTTGTGACATCGGTGTTGTGGCGCGTTTGGGTGCCGGATCAGGAGATAGGCTCAGTGTCTGTGCATTTAGCCCTCGTTCCGCCTCACTGCACCTTTCAGAATCCTTGCCCGTGATTAATGGGACTGGACGTTACAGCCAAGAGCATCAAAAAAGAGTGAGATTACATTCCAGTGTCCTCTTTATGAAGCATTTCCAAGTAAAACAGAATATCAGGATGGGACTACTTTCACAAATCAGACTTTAGATTAGTATCTATCTGATGGCAGACAGGCTCAAATCTGAGGGAAAGGGGGGTTCACTTTTTTTTCAGTTCATATATCTGCTGACAATGCAGACATTCGGCTGTAAAAATACACTTGTTACACAACCTTTCCTAGGGCTTCATCCACAATCCACCATAGAATAACTCTTTTAAACTGGAAACTAGATGTCACTCCTCCCCTTTTAGTTTCCCTCCAAGGGTCTGTACCGTCTACTCCCAGAAGTTCTGCTGTAACAGAGGGTTTGGGAACGGACTAAAAAACGGATATATTATGTATTATTTATCTGATGCATGGCCCCAAACATGTCAGTTTGCCCAGAGGACCAGGATAAAAAGTACATTTGGACTCAAACCAGGGCCCTTCTCGCTGGGAGACAACTCGGCCAAACCCCTGGAGCAAGAAAGTAAAGAATCCCATTAAAACGGTTTGAAGACAATCGATTCCACCTGTCACTCCATCTCTGCCCATCCACTCACTCACTTCTATTAGCCTACCTGCTCATTCGTTCACCAATCTATATTACCCTACCTGCTCATTCATTCACTAATCTCTATTAGTCTACCTCCTCATTCATTCACCAATCTATGTTACCCTCCCAGCTCATTCATTCACTCATCTCTATTAGCCTACCTGCTCATTCATTCCCTCATCTCCTATTACCTGCATATTCATGTTCAGCGCTGCTCGGACAGAATTTAGGTAAAAAAAAAAATTGATGGTTGAAATACAAATAATGTAAATATATAATAATAATAATAAAAATAATAACATATGTTAATAATGAGCTGTTATGCCTTCAATTGAGCTCTTTCTTTGAGTAAATGCAATTAATAAATGTAATTCAATCAAGTGAAGAATAACCGACAAAGTTGGTTGTGTTCTCAATTTGCAAAAGGATTCGGGTGGAAAGTCGAAAAGATCTAAAGAACGACTAAATCCTGAATTTGTTCTGATGTAATGTCCTAATCTACAATAAATGGGTCGGTTGCCTGAGTCTGAAGTTGATTTCTCTAGTTGTCTATACATGAATGCTTGATAAACGGCCCTTACCGAGGTAACAAAATGTACTTGTTAGTAGACCATCATCTGTTCAATCTGCATTCTGAGGACAGGGGACACGCGTGCAGGCATACACACATACATGCACACACACACACACACACACACACACACACACACACACACACACACACACACACACACACACACACACACATGCAAGCATACACATGCAAACACACACACACACACACACACACACACGCACGCACGCACGCACACACACACACACGCACGCACGCACGCACGCACGCACACACACACACACACACACACACACACATACACACACACACACACACACACACACACACACACACACACACACACACACACACACACACACACACACACACACACACACTCATTTGGTTATCTCTCCAGTTGCCCAATTAATGTTAGTGATCCTACCTATCACATTGCTGCTGAGCTAGCCAATCAACCGCTGATTTAGAGCTAGGATCAATACAGAGAAGGACATGGACCGCCCCCTGCTTTGGGTAGCTTGGGGTGTGGATCGATACAAAGCAGGACATGGACCACCGGGTACACACTGGGACTGGCATTCATTATGCAGCAGGAGGCTCACACCGTGCATCACAGGGCTGATAACACACACGCACACACACATTCCTTGTGAGGTACACAATACCACTTGCGAGGCCCGCAAGGACGCAGGGACTCCAGTCCAGTAATACCGAAGCATTACTGGACTGGAGTCTAATTTAAAATAGAAAGATGAAAATAAAAAACACCTTTGCCAATAAAATAGCAGTGACCACATAACTCAAGTCAAGAGACAGTCCCTGCCACAGCCCTAAACCTACTGGAATTGGTCATCTGAAGCCAATGTAAGTTCCAAGCCAGTTGGCCGGGTGTGTAGGACGCCACTGAACAGGAGCGTGGTATAGCTTCCCTGCTAGCTATTTAACGGACCGGGGACCACCAGACTGAGCTCGCCTGTCTCCTCACAGTAGTCTCACAAATCACACTTCTAATTACTAACCTAAAGTCTGAGGGCAGACATGCTCAAATCTGCTTGGACGAGGCTTTTTCCCGGTCCTCCTTGCTATTTGTATATCAAAATTCCCTTCTGAAAGCTTCCTCTCCTTGCATGATTCAGTTTCTCTTTGGTAGAATATCTCTATAGCAAAACAGGAAACAAGGTGTAACTCTGCCCCAGATGCTGCAGGTCCGGAGCAGCATCTGTGCTGTTTCCCCCCAGAAGTTGGTGCTGGAGCTGAGGCTACTGTGGCAGCAGAACAACGGGCTGTGAAGCTAATAATGCGTTTCTCTGGCCAACCGAGACAGATTTATGTAATCCTGCATGATATAACCACCATGCCAGGCCAGATTTAGCGCTGACATCCAATTTATGTCCCAGAGGACTAACCAAACTGGCATGAAGGAGGAGGGGTCCATAAAACTTTCCTTTTGGGGGTCATCGAGGGGTAACACAGTGCATTGAGCCGCAGGATCGTGATGAACCCCACACAAGATAGCAGCCTGTGTTGTGCTATTGTGCTATTTTAGGAAAGTAAACAGTTTTTATCCGAGTGGAAAAAAAATTGGACAAGCTATTGCATCACCCTCACCTTACCAATGGGTACAATTATATATTGGCAGTTTTCTCTTGTTCTTTGGGAACTTTCCCTCAGCCTTCACTACTCCTGAGGGCCCCAGCCTTCACTGCTCCTGAGGGGCCCCATCCTTCATTACTCCTGAGGGCCCCATCCTTCATTACTCCTGAGGGTCCCAGCCTTCACTGCTCCTGAGGGCCCCAGCCTTCACTACTCCTGAGGGGCCCCATCCTTCATTACTCCTGAGGGCCCCATCCTTCATTACTCCTGAGGGCCCCAGCCCTCAGGAGTAAAAAAAAAAGAATCCATGATGAGGAGAGGTTAGCATAAGGATCCAAAATGACTGGAAGACCTTCTCGAGAAACCCCGACCTCACAGACAGTTACACAATAGAAGTGAGGAAACGGAAACGGGGCACAATCGACCCTCAGAGAACCCAAATGGCTTTAGAGAGCGGAGAAGCACCGTAACTCCCATTTCCTAGCCTGAAGGAGGATCATGGAGAAGGTGAAAAATAATGTGTGTGATGATGACAGACACCAACATAGGTGGACGTACTGAGGAAAGATAAATGAGCAGAAAACACTGGCGAACTAGCAAGTTGCATGAAGGATCAAGAAGATCTGGCAACAGCGCTGGAGAATTCGTCTGAGAACTAGCTATAGAGAAGATTACTGTTCTGTGGAAAAACTATTCTGGGGATTAACTGTGACTAAATAGAGCAAAGATGGATGGACGACTTGTAAAGATCGAAAACAACAAACATTGGATGATGGATGAAGGATATTATATTTAGTACATTCAGGTCTCCCTCTCCCCGTGTGTCTTCCCATGTCTGTAGATTAAGGAGAGGACCAAGACTCAACGACCCAATTTTGGAAGACTTGTTGGCGTTCCTCTGACTCTGGGGTTCTCTTCACGGCCAACGCAGTGTTAAACTATGCACACACAGACAGTGTGTACATTTATGCAGTTTGCAAACATTTAACAATGTATCTATGCATGCATGTATGTATATGTATCTATATATACTCCATATGTCATTATATGTTTAGTATTTAATGAGCAGAGGGAATGTGTGTGTGTGTGTGTGTGTGTGTGTGTGTGTGTGTGTGTGTGTGTGTGTGTGTGTGTGTGTGTGTGTGTGTGTGTGTGGGTGTGTTTGACTATATGTGTGTGTGTGTGGGGCAGGGGGGGAGAGACAGAGATGGAAGAGAGAGAGCGACAGTGAGGGAGAGAGAGAGAGCGGCAGTGAGGTAGAGAGAGAGAGAGAGAGAGAGAGAGAGAGAGAGAGAGAGAGAGAGAGAGAGAGAGAGAGAGAGAGAGAGAGAGAGAGAGAGAGAGAGAGAGAGAGAGAGAGTGGCAGTAAGGGAGAGAGAGAGCGGCACTGAGGGGGCGAGAGAGAGACAGTGAGGGAGAGAGAGAAATGCCAAAGGGATGTGTGTCAGGCTGACATTAATGTGAAAGGAGCGTAACAAGGACAGAAGGTATGAAACATCATTGAAACAAAGCGTCTAGCTCTCCTATTAATATACATTCCAAACCAAAGCAAGCACTGTTCTTCTCACTTATAGATGGATTATATATCATTATTTTCGATAATGACCGGCGACGTCCTATACATTATCCCGTTTTTTACACGGCTAGTTGCCAAAACGAAAAAATAACTTCCCATGTTGTGTCTTTTTACAATTTATTTTTTACCAGCATTCGTAGTGTTGATCAGCACAGAAATAGTCCTCCAAAGACGTTGACGTCGATTAGTAACGGTGAATTATCAAATATAATTCAACGCCGGAAGT
Source organism: Gadus morhua (assembly GCF_902167405.1). NCBI lineage: Eukaryota > Metazoa > Chordata > Actinopteri > Gadiformes > Gadidae > Gadus > Gadus morhua. The sequence goes on along the minus strand of NC_044054.1, from coordinate 16,241,009 downwards.
TCTGAAGGGCCCATGCAAGTGAACAGATTGTTCCACGGCATTGAGGAGAACCATGTAATAAATATCATTAGCAATTAGGTTAAAGAGAGAGTCATATTAACATGACACATGGAGTTAGAGGTTAGAAGGTTCATCTTTTTGTTTGTTTGGAAAAGGGGTAGAATGGCTTTACGCACAACTATGAGGCCATTAGCTAAGCTACACAGCGACCATAGGCAGAGCTATGGTCACAGAGCTAGCTCCATGACCATAAGCTAAGCTGGCACTGCGCCGGACTAGCACAGTGACCAGAGCTAGCGGCGCAAGCGCATGTGTCAGCGTGTGCAGGAGTGCTGAAGTCATCTGGAAAGCAAGGGAGATGCAGAGAGAGATAGCGAGAGGCAGGGATAGTGATGAAGGGAGAGAGAGAGAGAGAGAGAGAGAGAGAGAGAGAGAGAGAGAGAGAGAGAGAGAGAGAGAGAGAGAGAGAGAGAGAGAGAGAGAGGCAGGGATAGTGATGAACGGAGGGAGAGAGAGGCAGGGATAGTGATGAAGGAAGAGGGAGAGAGTGAGAGGCAGGGATAGTGATGAAGGGAGAGAGAGAGAGAGAGAGAGAGAGAGAGAGAGAGAGAGAGAGAGAGAGAGAGAGAGAGAGAGAGAGAGAGAGAGAGAGAGAGAGAGAGAGAGAGAGAGGCAGGGATAGTGGTGAAGGGAGTGAGAGAGATAGAGGCAGGGTTAGTGATGGAGGGAGAGGGAGAGAGTCAGATGCAGGGATAGGGATGAAGGGAGAGAGAGAGAGAGAGAGAGAGAGAGAGAGAGAGAGAGAGAGAGAGAGAGAGAGAGAGAGAGAGAGAGAGAGAGAGAGGCAGGGATAGTGGTGAAGGGAGTGAGAGAGATAGAGGCAGGGTTAGTGATGGAGGGAGAGAAAGAGAGAGAGGCAGGGATAGTGATGAGGGGAGAGAGAGAGAGATAGAGGCAGGGATGGAGTGAAGGAGGGGGAGAGAGAGATAGAGTGAGGGAGAGACCATCTCCTGATGAATGTGGTTTGTGGTCTGAGGACATCGATGTGATAGGCTCAGTGAACGTAAGCGCGTCATTTTCTACTTAGCTTTATTGACGCCCTTTCAGGCTCTCTGGTGCAGGGTCCAGTGGCCATCACTTTCCATTCCTTTCCCTCTATCGCCCTGTCTGGCCCCTCAGCACCTCATCTCTCCTAAAGAACTTCCCTCGTTCAGCCTGATGAATATGCCAGTGGTGAACAATGGTACACATGTTGACCCTTGACCCCTACCCGGCAGTAGCTTTCATGGTTGAGTCTTTTTTCGTATTTTTTAATGATTATAAGACACAGTGCTCAATCAATTTGAATTCTTGAGCCACCGAGGACATAACGCTCGTAAAGGACACTGCCGGAACACCTGATGTTTTCGATGGATGGTCATTGCGTGGACTAAATTGACTTAATCGACCTTATCGCTATGACTTACAACAATTAGACGTTAACTTATCATTTGAGCGTCAATACTGGTTTGATGGAGTCTCTCTCATAGGAATGAACCAGTGAATGTGGGTCTTCAAAGTCATTCGGTATTTCCAATACACTATCTTATCACGATTTTACAGAGGCCATTCTAGTGGTCTCCTGTTCATCTTCAACATTAGCGAGCAGTGTTTTATCACTAATGTTGCATGCGTCCCACACTGAGGTCATTGTTTATGCTTATGTGAATCACTCCCAATCGGCAGTCAGTGTTATCGCTCACTGGAAACTGGCGCTATAAAAGAGGCCAAGCAGGTTAGTTTTCAGGACATTAATTGACCCAGTGGTGGTCTATTGTAAGCAAGACTACAGGCCCTATTTTAACGGTCTGAAACGCAAGTGAGAAGCGCCAAGCACAAGTAGCTTTGTGGGCGGTTCTATGGCGATGTTGCTATTTTACCGGCGCAAAAATGACTCTTGCGCCTGGCGCAAATCTAAAAAGGGTTGGTCTGAAGTAGCCTAATTACCCGTAGGTGTGGTTTGGGCGTAACGTGCAATGAACCAATGAGAGTGCCAGCTCCCATCCCCTTTAAGAGCCATGAGCGCATTTGAATCTGACGAGATGATATTTTGACAGCGCGTCTGCAGTCTCCGATGAGACAGATGCACATGAATTTCAAACTTCAAATGGCTCAGTTTATGGCCAAATAATATGGCCTAATTCACACATGGAATAAGGTTTTCTTCCACTACTTCAGAAATACTGAGTCCTCAAATAAATTTCGGCAAAGAAAACTTAGCACACATATGATATGAGTGATATATAACTGTGGTTCTATTTAATGATATACGCAATACATAATAAACATTGTTTCTTATCAGTATTGTATGCATTATCATTATCGACTTGTGTTCCTAATATGCATGTGTGTCCCCGTTAACATACATTGCCATGGACTGTATTATGCGTTACGTGTTTAGTTTACGTGTGTTTAAACAGATGGACGCACACACGGGCGCCCGTACTCATTCATTATTTTACACATACACACACGCGCGCCCGCATTCATTCATTCTTTTTAACACTCACTCGCGGTAAAACAATGTTTTCTCAAGATCAAATACTCATCGATCCTAAAAGTTATGGGCATGTAAACGATGTCTGTGTCAAGAAAATATGTGTTTGCTGTACGGTATTTGCAGATGCATTGATTTAAAAGTACAACTCATTACCGCTGTATCAGCTGTTCTTTCCCAAATAATTTACCAAGAATGTGTGGCTATGTAGATGAGAGAACCAAAGTGTATGCGCGAGGTGCACAAGCAACATTATACATGCGCCCTTAAAGGGGACAGATTATGAAAACAGCACTTTTCCTGGGATTTGGGGTGTTGTTGTGGGTAGATGGTGCTCCCACATGCATACAAACTTTGAAATAAGTCTGTACATGAATTTTTGAGTGAGACACGCCTTTCTCTAGCTGGAGCAGCCGCCCCCAGCTACCAAACGAGCGAGTCAGTTTCGGCGCCCCTTCCTATGTAGAGACGTCAGACACAGTCTTTATTATTCATAATATCATCCGAGGCGCACATAGCTTTTGGCCGTGATATTAGATAGATTATATAAATACCCGTACATAATATTATTATTATGTTATATTATATTATCTAGATATAGAGCTCCAGGAGTCAGCAAACGGCAACAATCCCTTCTCCTCCATGCTGTGGTTCAGTCTGACTGCTCATTGGTCAATGGGCAGTAGCTCATTTGCATCAATGCTACAGACACCAGAAACAGCGCATTCTGAAGGGACTGAAACAGATGGGCATAGCGGTAGACGATATTTTTTTTCCTAAAAGCTATTTCCAGCAAACAGCTTAAAAAACATGTTTTCCGGAACTCAAATACTATGTTTACTTGTTGGCGAAACACCATAATATTTCACCTTTAAAATAGCAAATGAACAACGCGCCACTGACTATAAACCAGGTATTTCCTGGTTTGTGGCACAATTGATTTCTGAAACTGCAAAATATCAACAGGGAACGTTTACGCCAGAACACGCTTCCTCCTTTCGCCGAACCGCCCCTTGGGACGCAAGATCATTCCCTAATTTACCGACGCGTGACAGAAACGTTCAGAAATAAGAGGCAGTTTTTAAAAATGATCGTATATTCATCCATTCATTGCAATCCCTCACAATAAATTTTGCAAAATGTTTCCCAGGCACATATGTGGATCTGAAAGATAAGCTGTGGCTACGTGATGTTACACCTGTCTTCTCACACCTCAGCCCTTACCAAGGGGCCAGGTCAAAGCGCTGTGTGCTAAACGGGGCTAATAGTGCTTCTGGACGTGTATGGTTCTTTCCTGTCTTCTACCATGACGGTATTTGTCCTCCTTCTCCCTGTCACCCCTGCCCACCCAGCCCTCCCATAGCAGCCTCCCCCCCATATGACTGGTCTCTTCTATCTCCCAATGGGTGGGCCCCCACACACCTCCACTCCTCACTAATGGAAGGAAGGCCAAAAGTCTGGACACCCACTCATGTCTGAGAGTAAAGTTATGGCTCTTAAATCAGGACCTGCCATGACAAACCCACTCTCGTGATGACAGGCTTCAAGGTGCAGGCCTGCATGATTCTTTCTGGTTGTATCTCTCTAGCTTTCTCACACAACCACCCCCCCACACACACACGCACGCACGCACGCACGCACGCACGCACACACACACACACACACACACACACACACACACACACACACACACACACACACACACACACACACACACACTGACACACACACACACACACACACACACACTCACGTTTCCCTGTCTGATTCGCGATCAATTGAATTAATCTGTTGTGTGGAGTTTGTAAAGCGACCAGAGATGAGGATACAAGCTTTTGATCGTAATGGATTCGACTGAAGAGAGACGAAGAAATCAATTTTTTTATTCCACACAAACATGTTACTGCTGAAGAGGGCTTTTATTTTGGGGAACGGTAATTGAATTCACCTCCATTCAATTTTTTCCTTTTTATTTTTTGGGCTTACAAAGCCTTAATCCTTTTAACGCCTTGGAAGAATATGTAAATGAAAACCCCAATCCCATGTACAAGAAATACATTGACATCTAGACATAATACACGAAGCAGTGGTGTTCACCGAAGACTGGCCTCATTCAAATGCAGTTGTCTAGGAACACAAGAAAATGTACGCTAGTACTTTACTCATATAATTGATGACACTAGTATAAAGCTGTTTATGATAGTGTAAGGTGTTCACGATTTGTTCCTGAACAACCCACACTCATCATGAAAACCTGAAAATTTAATAAATTCGAGAAGGAAAGTCGATGGTGACTAAAAGTCGCAGAAAGCACTCGGCTCAATATGACACGTGTAATGACTTTACTCCTAGAAGCACGCAGTGAAGATGGAGGGCTTCATACACATACGTATACACACACTCGCACACTGGTATATTCAGTCAAACATTCAGTTAAAGTCCACTTTTTTCGTGTAATCAAAGCCCCTACTGTCCAGGGATACATATAGCGTCATGTCAACAGCTTTCCTAACGAGGTCAGAGCTGTGAGATACAACCTACAAACTATGGCTATGCTACCCAAACTATTCTTTTCATGTATTCAGTGAGAGGAGATGGGAAATGGGATTTGTGTGCAATAGAACGAAACTATAGGAGAAGAGAGATTTAACCATCCTTTTGAGCACACAAGCGCAATCTATAACAAATAGGAAGGATTATGAAACCTTAGAAAATGCACTCAGCAGAAAGAAGCAAACAAATTAAAGACAGCTTTCCCTCCAGTGTGTGTGTGTGTGGGGGGGGGGGGGGAGGGGGGAGGGTGGGGGGTTGTGTGTTTTGTGTGTATTCTTTAGTTTTTTGGTAACTATCAGGATAACGGCGTACAACCACTCAGGGACATCTGACCTTTTAGCTCAACAGCCTCAGAACACGATGAAAATAAATCTCCCAAATTATTCCTCAAAGCTGAAAACAGCTTTTCAACTATGCTCTGTCATCGCCTTCACGCAGACTTCTTTCTGCTGAGATCCTGTTTTAATGCACTAAAGCCCAAAAGGCTAGTCATAGTCATATAGTCATATATATCAGCTATTTTCCCTGAGGCACCAGTAATTAGTGTGTTTTTTTTAATAATTATTTCGCCTCATTTTTGGGACTTATCTCCTCCACGTTATGATGGATCAACCCTAAACCAAAGGCCATATATCAATCTGGCCTTGCTGCCGGATAACGGTTCACACTAGAGCCTCCATGCACACATGAAGACTCTACTTTCTAGTTACCAATCCGCTCTCTGAAAACCAACCGAATCTCGTGGGAACACTTTCACTAAAGTAGACGTGACTGACGTGTTTGTATCAGGGATGCACTGTTCATGAAATTCATGTTTAAAATAAGTATTCGTCCAATGCCGATGTTAGGGGAATATGGAGTGTCCTTCGCAAAATTGTTAAAGAAAGTGCTTCACTTGTTCCAGATTTAGTAAATTAAGTGGGGAAGGAAGCAGGCAACCTAGATAGCTATCCAATCAACAACTTGCTTACGAGGTCAAAATCCTAAATCGAAATGCTAAATATTAAATCTAAATCTAAAGGCGCTGTCTCTGTAGAGCTGACCTGCAGAGGCGCTGTTAGTCCAGCTGAAACCGCACATTATATAATTCTAGCCAAATCGCCAGAGCTTGCCATTTTGTAGGATAAAGCAAGATTTCAACAAGCGGGAACTGCTGTTATGATAGAAATGTACTACATTTAATGATAATATGTAATTATTATTTCGCCTACGCCTCATGAATCTCGTGTGTGAAGTGTTGTGAAACATTGAGTAAACACAAAACCACTGTCCCCAAGTACAGCTTAACATTGAGTAAACATGGTACCACTCTGTCCCAGTACAGCTGCAGTATGCTACCATTACGGCTGTCAAGAACCATGGTTTACGAGTGCGGTTGGCCTCTGGAGCATCTCCAAGTTTGTGTTGCTAGCATGTTCCATATATGGTGAGATACAGGCTATGAGTCGGGAGGATGACTAGGGATAACTGGTTGGCAGTTTAAGTGCGGGAAGAATGCATGGGATGAGCTGGTGACGTATTGAAGATGTATGGGCAGAATTTAGCATGTAGGCAGGGGTCTGGGGAGTGGTTCTCTGGTAACGTTCTCAGGCTTTGTTCTTGTTTGCGAGTGAACATAAAGTCTTTATTTTTCATACTTAAGACTTTTCAAACTTTCTTCTTTTTTTTAAGTGTTAAAAACGGTTTATCCACCACACTGTCTGTGCACTTATTTTCCTGCCCAATGCACGTGATGCCTCCCCCGAAATACGATGGAGTCTAACTAATTAGTATATTTTTATTTGGGATTTAGATATGTTTTATCACCATGTTCTGAAATTATTTTACCTAGTTTGTAGGTAAATCCAACATGGTAGAGCCTAGGCTTATCTGGATATAACGTTTACTTTGGGTATTTCATTAATTTTATGTTTTATTAGAAAATAGAAATGAAAGTGCAACCATTTATTTGCAGATTGAATGACAAATACATCAATGACAAAGGCAAGCATAGGCGCATCATGTGAATTAGTAGCTGGATCCAAACATGAATGACCGGGACTCAAGAGAATAGAGGCACATAAACGGGAATCACAGAGGTTCAGCTTCAAAAGTTACTATCAATAACCACCACTAAATACAAAAAAAGAACAGTATGAAACTGGGCCCTGTCTGGGTATGATTGCTGGTTTAAGCAGCCTCACCTGGCCAGAGTCAGACTGATCGAACTCTGGAGCCTGGGTGAGGCTGCTTAACCCAACCATCCACTCCAACTCCCACATATATATGCTTCCCTGTAGGCCTAATCAGTTTCATTACACTCACACCACTGGCTCCAGAAGCCGTTGCCCTGAATGTGTCTCCTTGAGTCAACACGTTTCCATAGACTTGCGCTGAGTGGGCATCTTTTTCCTGTGTACTCTGATGGCGACGCTAACCAGTCATGGATGGCCATGCTATGGCTATGCCGCTGACCCAATGGAAACGAGCGGAACCTGAGCACAATGTAAACACAACAAAAAAGTCTGCAAAAACATTAATGCATCTGTTTTTTATGCAATACTAATAATCTTGCTGCCTGCTGTTTTTCTACTTTAGGAGTCAGCGTTATTTATAAAAAAATGATTGTTTTTTTATTATCATTACTCATCCAAAACAAATCAATCAACACAATCTAACAACCATGCGACCAAGAAATACATTTTTGAATGACATGCAGCTCACTCCATCTCTCTCTCAATCCATCTCTTTCTCACTCAATCTCTCCCTCTCTCTCTCCCTCTCTCTCTCCCTTCCTTCCACACTAAATACATTGGCACGCTTAACAGCAGCCTGCAGGCGGGTGGTGGGCTGTGGTCCCAAGTGGTGCCCTGGCTAAATCCACTAATCTGCCCTAGTTGTTGTGATGATCAGGCCTTCAGGGTTCAAGACCTGGACAGAGACAGGGGGGGGGGGTTGTTTTGGTGTCTCTCGAGCAGATGGGATATCTGGCTAGAGGTCAGGGACGTGCCGAGATGCATCTAGAGGCTGGGGGATTGAGATTTATGGATTGAGGCGGATGGATTTGTTGTCCAGGGGATCGTATGGACAGACACACGGAAGTGTACGAGACACAACCAGATAGAAGATGAGTTGTGTGGGTGAGCAGATGGCCAGGCTGATTGGTGAAGGATAGTAGTGAGATATGTAAGAAGGAATGGCAAGAGAGTGCAGAAGGGCGCCCTTTAGAGAGCAGAACAAGTGGAAATGCTCTTCTTGCCGTAATTACACCGTTATAGCATAAGAGCGTGTAGGGTAAACCGTATGTGTGACGCAGTAGCAAGGAATCCTTTAAATAAAATGTAAGAATATGAGCATTTTCAATGCATGCTGTCCGTGCATGTCTCCACACTAAGGGCTCTTTCACATCAAATCAGGCGTTGCAGTGAATTCCTCAAACTGCTGCGGCGATGTGGTAGTGTCACCTCATGGCCCGCTTGTGTTACGTCATGTTGTGAACTTAAGCCACTTCCCCATGGCAGGGTAGTCCATCTCTCTAAAGGTCAACACGGCGGCCATCAGTCTCTCTCCCACCCTCACAGCTGCTTGGTACGCAGCAGAAGGCTACGATGCTAAGGCTACGTGGTAAACAAGGTTATCCTTCCCGTGGGCATCCGACTGCCCGCTTACGTGATTGGCCTGTGCAAGAAACGTCGGGTTGCGTTTCCCCAAAAGCTGATTCTGTTTCAACTTTTCGCCGCAGGCCGGCCAAGTCTTTTTTCTCCACCCCATCCGTCCCACATTGCGCAGCTCAAACCCACAGCCCCCATTCAAAAGACCGGCTGACAAAAAAAGCACACACGTGTATTCACACAAATGCAAGCATACGAGCATGTGTTAAATGTTCCACACCAAACCAACAATGAACATGCACGATTCCTCAACTAAAGAATACCGCAAGGAAGGAGCGCATGTTTTTGGTTTTATGTGGTATGATGTACGATGTGACCTGCCCAAGGAAATTTGTTCTAGATCAGGGGTCTCAAACTCAATCCAATTTGAGTTTGAGACCAATTTGAGTCAACTCAATCCAAAAGAGCCAATCTAAGTGAATGATCGGGCTATAATTAGATCACGCTGGCTATGTTATCGCTGACAACAGGGGACATTTCGTAGTGGTTGGTGGAAACCGGGACATTTTAGCGTCCTTTGGCTTTTGTCGGGATTCAGGACTCGTAACTCAAAATTGGGACTGTCCCGGCAAAACCGGGACATCTGGTCACCCTATCACAAGTGATAAAAAAGCGTAAACGGCCGCGAGTTTGAGACCCCTGTTCTAGATGATCTATGAATTAACATAACTCTCGCCCAACACACAAAAAAGATTTACACCTCCCATCAGCCATTCTTACTGTCCATCCCCTCCTGGGCAGTGGAGGGCTGGGTGTCCTGAGCGGCCAAGCCTTATGACTCGCCATCCTCCATGGCTGTAAACGTGCTTCAGGTCCCAGTGGGGGAGAACAGATGAGATTCGGCCACCTCTTCTCCCCAAAGCCGGATAATCGTGAACCATGGTGTGAAGGAAATAATACATTTGCATAATGCTTTCTTTCAAGGCCTCCCGGTGAGGTTAATTAAATTGTTTTAGAATACATTGCATTTTTCATGCAATTATAAACCTATCTGCGTCTGCTTCCGTGCACTTCGGAACATAACTTCCTTGGAGAAACCCCCGCTGCCCACGTCAGAGATAATAAATGCCCGGCTTCTGATTAGTGTTAGAGAGCCTAGTTGCCACAAAGATTTACACTCAACACGCCTTTGAGGTTGGCTGCAGTGACACGTACAGCTTAGCTTAGCATATTAGGCAGCAATCTTGCGCTCATCGCCTTGTAGCATTAGCTCTCATCAATCTATCAAGAGACTATCAGAGTTTAACTAAAGTTCCCTTATCTCTGACATTCATTTTAGTTATGAATGCATATTATTATTAGGTGCAATTATTTACACTATTGATAATCGGATGTAGTCCTTAAGTGTCTGAAATGATATTATGTAAAGCGTGAAGCTGTAAACCGTGTTATGGATATACAATTACATTATGCAGAGCTGGGAGCCGCATCTCATATTGCAAAAAAACAAACATCGTGAAATGAATACTAACCAGTAGGAAGAGTCACTTGATGGGGTTTAGTTTGAATCATGCATGAATCTAATTCACATTTCTAAGAATGAAGGCAGCAGTCCAATACAAATTACTGGCTAACATAAAGTATTCTAAAATATAATGGTTATGACTTCTTATTTTATACATTTCATATCAGAGAAGCTTTGCTAAACCTTAATCTATTTGATTGCAGCTGATGTTTAAAATATATGTTTAAATATTAAATATTAAATATAATATGTTTAAAACAATGCTTTGTTGTAGCTTACTTGATTGTGATTACTGAGATGGTTTGAGTTTATTAGGGCCCAGTACTTTGGAGCTCCAAGGGTCATGCAGTATGTTGGGCTTACTGGGACTAATAGTCAACTGATTGGCCGTCATAGTGGTATTTTTAATGTAGTATTAGTTATAAAGCATGGTTGTTTTATAAGGTGCAGCATGAACAAATCAAATGTGTATAAGTAGGAAGACATACACTAAGGTATATATTTTCAAGCTTTCCATAATGAGCTGTAATTAACTCTTTGCCTATGGTGCTAGATTAGCACAGGATAGTGAGCTTTACCCAATATATCTCGTCAGCCTCCAGCTGTAACACATCAAGGGTCTTAAAGTCCTTGGATGTAGATAGCCCATTAAGATCCATCCTCTACTTACTACAGTTAGGATTTAAGCAAATTCTTTGAAATTGCAAAGGTTTTGTGCTGACGTGATGATGTGAAGCAGGATGAAATAAATCATCCATGCTTGGAAAGTGTTTCCATGCTTGTTAACCGATCACCACCTGAGGCCACCTTATAAAGGTAGGCATTTTGCTCCCACTTGACTCTTTGGCACTCAGGTCCCCGCCAATATCCATTAGAACTCAAACAGGCCTTTATCTCAGTAGTTTTTGCTCGTTTATGAACTTAAGTGCGGATGTCTCTGCTGGCGTGGTGCTTCCCTTGTTGCGAGCGGTGAGCGATGGCTGCTGCTTGCTACCAACGTGAGCGCATCACTCCCTCAGCTGTGATTTGTGATGGTGCCTGATCGGCACCAGGCCAGGTCTTGTCAGCCCTAAAAGCACAGAAACACTGCTGATTTTCTTTGAGACTGATTTGCCTGTTTTAACTGGGGACTGTTCCGCCTGGAGACTGTTTTGCTGATTGTTTGCTGACACACTGCTTTGGCTTCGAATCTATTATGCAGCTACTATGCTTTGCCATGCTTCTACCCACTTATTGCGAGCTGCATGATTTGGCTGCTGGCCTGATGCATGCTTGCATTTCTGCTCAGTGTTTTGGGGCTGCAACACGCTATAGCGGGATAGATGGGAATAAATCCCTCACATTGCCCTCATTGTAGATTTGTTTGTTTATCACAAGATAAATTGTGTACTTAGTTTATTCCTGTCTTTTCATTAGTTTATTTCTGTTAATCACTTATTTAGCATCCCTTGCATTAGAATACTTTTGTTTGGTTATTTTAGCACGTTTTGGTTCATTACATTTTATTGAGTTTATTGATTATTGGCATTTGTTTGGCTGTATCCAGCGCCTGCCCCATTCGCCGTGGCTTATTCTTTTTGTTTCATTTTCATAGTTTAATTTGGGTTTTCACAAACTATTGTGTATTGTGCGTTCATCATTACTTTTGTTCTCTTTTGAGTGCAATACCCCATAATTGTGTTTCCCTTGTGGTGCTGGTGTCCTGGGTGCTTGTGGACCCCCCGGTCTTGATAATCTTGATAAAGGGTGCTTGTGTGTGTGACTGATCACGTGTGACTGGGGTGACTTTACTTCGTATTATATTGATCCCTCACATCCTTCGTTGACCCATCGCCTCACTGTTAAGCCTCAGCTGCTGAAATGGACCCTCTGTCCCTAATTTTTTAGTATTTTGATTTGAATTACATTTTTCTAATAAAAATAATTAAATGTTGAACTGGAAAACCGTCTCCTGCCTCTCAGTAAAACAAACCTAAGTACCTTGTTTTGGTACTCTAAATTCTAACTATTTTCCTTTGATTTCGAAGGTGGCGTTGTCTGGCTCTTTCGATTATTTAAGGTAATAAAACAAACACATTACCACGCATGGCCACACTGGCCCCTATTTTACCAGCAGGTTCGAGTGTGATTAGCCACTACAAGGAGTAAAGCGCGGGCCCTTTAAAGGACATTGAGGGCAAACCGATATTCTAAACTAGTTTCAGGAACCCGATGTATTAAGCAGCGTTCCCTCCTCAATGACCCCGAACCTTAAGTCCCAGGAACTACAACCGTCATGCTGACTACTGCCCATGAGGGACCTACTGGTCCCCTGAATTAAAGTTAGCCCATTGGAATACTTCTTTATTGCTTAGCAGAATAATGCAATGTAAAAATAACTTTATATAATTTTTTATCAACATGCAGGAGGAACTTTGAAATTGGAAAAGTTCTGAGTGTATCGGGGATCCGACAAATAATATCCTTTGAAATAAGCATTTACTTACTTTCATTTCTACTTATTTACTTTTCACTTTGCTCACTCAGGCATCACATACCAGAAACAAAAATCTCATTGTAAATCTGAAGTCAACGTATTTGGATGCCTAATTAAGTGATTTATATGAATAAAAACATTCACACTTGTATTGTTTTGTTCAGACATTTCGATAGATATCAAGTGCATTGGTTTGACTTAAAAGATATTATAGCTACATCGCCCGAATGCCCCAATGAAGAATGAATGCAGGCAGAGGATTTATACCTATGCAGAGACTCTGTTGTGTTCTCCCGTTTTGAATGTATGGAGTTCTTTCTGATCTTCAAGGTTAGAGCCTGTATCAACTTTTGTGATAAACTAAACTATTTCATCGCCACAATGTTTCCAAGATTATTCCATAAAACAACAGAATAATGATTACATTTTAACTTGAATCATGACAATGTTTATAAATCAAAAAGAGAAAAAAGTTCTGTTTCTTTCATCGTCAGCAGAGGTTTGCCCTGGTTCTGTTCAATCTCACACCATCTAGAGATTGCTAGGAATGATTAAACTACCTTTGTTTTCTCCTGATATGGGGCAGTCGTTTCAATGTGCTTGTTTTCCAAGCAGGTGGGGTCGCAGGAGGTGTGTGTGACACATGCTGTTAAGCAAGTTTCCAAACTGACAAATGGTTGTGGTGAAGTCCCAGCGGGCGACGGTACATTTTACAATAATTGATCTATAGTTGAATGGTGTATCCATCTAGTACGGCTATTAATCTCGAAGAGCAGAAAACATTAATGCATTGCTATCCATCCAGAGTAACCAATGGCTTACCTCCCTGCCTGAGATGGACACACAGATTCACATGTACCATGTGCCATTTGCACAATGTTATCTAGGGCTAAACCTGAAGCAAATAAGTTAATTTCCTGAACGACCTGTGGTTCCTGACACGTTTTGTTAGCAAAAGCCTGCCACAAAGAGTAAACTAAACAAACAAAACACAGGAGCGCTAACAGCTGACCCATAAAACAAAGCAGTTTCTGATTGATTTCAATCAGGCTCATTGATCGGGTAAGATTGGGTGTTCAGCCAAGCTGTGCAAACTGTGGCCGAAGAGGTATGGCGAGCTCACTCCAAACTCAGGTCTTCTCGTGTAAGAAGGAAGCAGCTATAGGGTGACCAGGTGGTCTGCTTGAGTAGAGTCCCACATCTTTACAGTGGCAGACAGCCTTCCATGCATGGGAACAGACTTTCAAAGGAACAGACTTTTAAATGTTATAATTATATCATTAAAATATATCATAATTAAGCAACGCTTTATTATTTTATATCATACATTGGGAGTCTACCTTGGCCCAAATGACATATATGTTGACATAAAGCAATATACTAATTGTTTGACTTGCTATACTTTTGATATCTACAATAGCATCAGTTGAAATATACATTTTTCAATTGAATCACACTGATTCGGACAAAAATGTGCATTGTTGTTGTCATACTGACAAACCTGTGGTGTCACTTACCTTGAGCGTATTGACATAATGCAGTTTCATTCCACTTGGATCAAAAGGCATGTGCCTTTCAGCTGTGGCGATACAGCAGAATTAAACCGTGCAGCTACAGATAATGTACATTGCTATCCAACCTGTGAGAATGACTATGGACCACCTGGTGTCAGGTGAGTGTCAATAGCCCTTTTCTCAGCCCACCGCTTCCACTCAGCCAGCAGAGGAATGCTTTTAGTACTGACTCCTTCAGCACCTGTTCCTTACAGAGATTATACAGGGGATATCACACACACACACACACACACACACACACACACACACACACACACACACACACACACACACACAAAAAACACACACACACACACACACACACACACACACACACACACACACACACACACACACACACACACACACACACACACACACACACACACACACACACACACACACACAACCACACACACACACTTTATCGTTGTCGTTATCTACCCTGTATCCCTGGCCGTTTTCTATGTTTACTAACCATTGTCTAGATATAAAAACTACTGAAGGCTACTTCAATCATGCTAAGCGTAATTGCAAACCACTACAAGTTTGAAAAGCAATTAAGTGATGAGGAAATGATCATGATCCTTATTCCAGAGGTCTGGGGCGAGGAGAGCTACTCTAATTTACAGGTACTAAAAAGTCATGTCATATTTATGTTGGGAGAATGAGATACATCTGCCAAGGTCTCAAAGGGTCACTTCTTACAATTTATTTTATGATAGAAGAGAAAATGAATTGATATAGGAATCCAGAGTGATGCCAGTGCTTCTTAGCTGTGTACGAAATTAGAAGAACCACGCTCCACTGTTGTTACAGCCGACTTATTATCCTACAGAAGCTTCACAACAACTTCCTGTGGAGCTAACAAGCTTTAGAGCCATCCATCCAAAACCAATTAGTCTCGTTATAAACTGCAGAGTTAGTATTCTGTGGAGGAACACTATATTTTTAAGTGCCACCAGTAAGCCTGCTGTGGTGCGGTTGATGGTCTTCTTTAGCTGCCCATTTCCCAGTGGGTGCTGTCCAGAAATGTTCCCCTGTTATGAATCAGCTATCCTGGCTGCATCAGCTAAATTCCCCGTCCTGAATTATTGAGCGTTTCATCCTGGAGTGAACTTAAGCTGTTGTTTGTGTGTGTTTACACGCTGTGTTTGTAACGGGTGGAAGTTGCACTCCTCACCAGATCACTCTCCCCATCACCACACCACTCTAGCCAGGCTTTTCCCTGGAGGTCGGAGACACGCTTCCTGCGGCGTGAACAGTATCCAGGCACTGGTGCTGTGGCGGTACTCGTGTCATTGTTTGCTGCACTTCACAGTGAGCTCTCATTGCTGTCTGGGGTGAATTGGTGTTGGGCGTTGATGACAGCTGCTTCCCCACAAATAGTGGCCAAGTGGTTTAAACTGGCCTGAAGAGCAGTAAAGTCAGCCAGCATTTGCATAAACCGTAAAGGCCAACCTTTTAAGGAACATGACCTTCTCAATTCTCCCTCCATTTATCAAAAGTTTACACACCTTTTTCTCCCTCTTATCTTTTTCCTCCTTCTTTGTTCCCTCTATCCTCGTCCCTTTCTGCTCCTATTGGCTTACTGTCATGGCAGACCCCAAAAACACAAATAAATCACTAAAATCACCCCAGAAAATGGCAAAATTAATGCTTTTTTTTTTGCTGTGAGAATGCTAGCTGCTTTATTCATGTATCCTTTGTGTATTAAATCACGACACAATCTATGTTGGTCCTTGTATGTATCGGTATGAAATAAAACAGGTATGCAGATAAGTAGCTGAACTGAAATCATCAACGTGATTATGTATAAAAATACTCCAACAAGAAAAAAAGACATTAAGAGCAGAAAGATTTAAAACAACATAGCAGAAAGAATATCCCCAATGCAGACTATTTATATTCTCTCCGTGAAGCAGCCTCCAGACTCAATTCTATGCTCCGCTTCCCCCCCCCCCCCCCCCCACACACACACACTCTGGTTTCAGTGTCTCCTTGCTGCACCTTTACTTCTACATCCCCAGGAAAATGTCACCCTTCCCCTTTCCCCCTCCTCCCCAAGCTGCTCACGAGTGTTGGCGTGTTGGAGTGTTGGAGACGGATGGTCTCTACGGTTACACAGCAGATTCAAAGCCAATTACAGGAGCTGCTGAGGCCGGCCAGCCTGGGCCCGGGTAATAGACGGACCGCTGGGCTGGCTGCTCCATCTCCCCGGCCCATATTGGAGACAGCAGAACGGGGAGAGCCTGAGAGGTCGCAGATACCTGCTGCTCCGTCCCATTCAGCTCAGCCCTATTTCAGCAGGGGTAGCAGCCATCCATTTGTCATGAGTCATCATCAATTCCCCCCCCCCATCTCCCCACACCCTTCCCTTTATTCATTATTCTGGTAAGGCCCTCCTGGAAGGGGGGATTAGGGGCGTACCTGCGTGGGAAGTAGGAAGTAGGTCATCGGAATGCAGGGTGGAATAATGGGAAAGTAGGGAAAAGGGGACAATGAAGGCGGTGATCCTCAATCAAAGTCCCCATATTATAGATTATTGTTGTACTATTATTATATACATTTATGAATAAAACTGTATACTAAAGCTGTCGAGCCTCCTGTGTGGGAATCTGTGCATGTTTGTTTAACAATCTACTCAGACTATTTGTCTGTTTGTCTGACTGCCTTTCCTGTTTGCTGGTATATAGTCATTACTTTCATTATTATTTCTTCACCATGTTTATATTTTATTAATTAATTTAGATTTAATTACATTTTTTTTCTATTTTCTTTGTTCTCTGGCGGCTCCACTATATTTGTAGAAATAATAAAAAATGGGAAAAGATTAACAGACAAACGATGATAAGATCCTTATTGATCCAATAGGGGAAACTCTGGGCCAAAGGAAGAGGCCTGAATACAGAACTTAGCCTACCTGGGGCCTGCACCTACCTGGGGCCTACACCTGTGTGGAGCCTACACCTACCTGGGGCCTACACCTACCTGGAGCTTACACCTGTGTGGAGCCGACACCTACCTGGAGCCTACACCTGTGTGGAGCCTACACCTACCTGGAGCCCACACCTACCTGGAGCCTACACCTTTGTGGAGCCTACACCTACCAGGGGCCTACACCTACCTGGGCCTACACCTACCTGGGCCTACACCTACTTGGGCCTACACCTGTGTGGAGCCTACACCTACCTGGAGCCTACACCTACCTGGGGCCTACACCCAGGGCCGTCGTAAAGGGGTGAAAGGTGATGACGATTCTAGGGGCCCACAGTCCAGGGGGGGCCCATGGCAATAAAATAATAATAAAAAAAAAAAAAAAAGTAACTACCAGCCCATAGTACTAGGCTCCCCCCCCCCCCGTCAACAATTCAGCGCAGGGGGGCCCATCAGTACCTCTTGTATAGGGGCCCAGGACTTGTTGCAACGGCCCTGCCTACACCTACCTGGGGCCTACACCTGCGTGGATACAGAGCTTAGCCTACTTGGAGTCTATACCTGTGTGGGGCCTACGCCTGAGTCTATTCATGGCAGGATAAGCTGATAGTCATTTGTTGTTGGGGGGCCTTGACCTCCAGCCCTGGGGCCACCTTCCGGGGACACAGCCCCGCTGAGACTCACTAGCTGGGCCGGAGGGCCAGAGGATGATGAATGAGCCGCCTTCTCTCTCCTCTGCTCCATATAGACAGCACCGGGTCTGCCCACAGCGTCACACAGCCACAGCTTTGGGGGTGGAATATGTTTACATATCTATAAATAGATATGTAAACATATCCCACTGTTCCACATTTGGCATTCTCATGTGCGACTTAGTGTGCGCGCACACAGACACTGAAACACACAGGCGACCAAACACACAGAAACACAGACACACAGACACACAAACACACAGACACACAAACACACAGGCGATCAAACACACAGGCGACCAAAGCACAACAGGTGTCCTATACCCTGCAGAGACACACAGGTCCAATACAAGCGCATGTGCTCATGTCTAGGATGCGCACACACGCACACATGCAAGCAGGAACACACACAGGTGCACATACACACACGTACACAAAGAAAGAGAAGGACAAAGAGAAATATATTGACCGTGAAGGGGCATTTTAGAAAAAAAATAAAGTAAGGTACAGTTGCTGAGCCCGACTGAATTTCACTGGCCAAGATAAAAAGTCAATTTTGAAAGAATATGTGTACAATATTCAGAGCTTTTTGCAAGTGTGCAAGTGAAATTAATCCTGCAATAACAAAGTTTGGCTTGATCAATTGAACCATATTTATTTTATCAATAGTTCAGCTTTGTGGTGAGCGCTGACAGGCTGAAACATTCATTACGTACCACACATGCTGATATTCTCTTGGCTTCGCCTGAATACTTTGCTTGATTATGTTCTGATGGATCCTGATGATTCCTGTTCTTCAATCTCTGATCAGCTCCGAGCGTCCTCACTGATGGGTAATTGCACGTCCCTGCCTTCTTGATTGCAGCCAGTGTAATCATGGTTAGGGACGGGCTGTTGATTACACAAGAAGGCAAGCTGTGCAGAGTGAAAACCTTGGGAATAGTTCACCCAAATAAATGTTCATTGAGGTATGAACACAAAACTAAAAACAACAACACAGTTGATCAAATCCAGAGGCAAGAGGCAGCTAGACTTTTACACCCTACAGAATGCATGTTAACATCCTAAGCCATGTTGACATGAAGATGCAACTGACATCCATCTTGGAACCAAGGACTATATTAAGACTAACCCAGAGTGAACCCTGTCTTATTCATTACCCCCCCCCCCCCCCCCCCCTGTCGTGTGTGTGGGGTGAGTCACACGATAAGCCTCATAGTAGTCACGGCTGTAGTGGAAGAAACCCTGGCTGTAATAAACGTATTCAGCTCTTGGTGGCCTCAAAACAAGAGCAAAGCGATGCCATTAAAAGCCAAAGGGAGAACAAGAGCAACCGCAGACGAAGGAAAGGGCAACGCTGATCCAAGGTCATCAGAATGAATAGCGGCAAAGAGTATTCCCGTGCACAGGGGTGTGAACACCAACACATTTACTGATCGATGTTGATCATGTGGGCTGTGCATTAAGTTCATGTCATGTCTAATGAGCCAGGACTAACGGGGTTCCTTGTGTCTTCTCCTGGGACCGCTGCTCATCGACCCTGTGGATGATGAACGACTGGGGCACAGATACCTGAATTTACTGAGTACTGAGTGCTATCTAATGTTACGATCGAAACAATCAAATGTTAAAGGTGACATATTATCCCACCAGGTATAAGCCATTACAAGCCATTTTGAAACGCCTCTTCTGACATCACAAGTGGGCGTGTTCACGAAAACTGCTTGTAAGGCTAATCACACTCACACCTGATGGTATAATATGTCACCTTTAAATATGCTTGCCATGTTTTGCAGCTTTTTCACAATCAGATCACTACCTTTTTAGTTAGGTAATTTTTGTGAAGGGCTTTGATTTAGAAATTGTATTATATAAGCTACCTATGATATATGGTATTACGACCATTACAACTAGAGGTCAAACTTATTTGACTGATATAAGGTTGTTATCTTTGAATATATCATATGTGAGAAGGCTGATGAAGCCGTTGTCAGTCTGTTCTCCCATGTGGGCGTTAAGCCAGATTCTATGGCGCTGATAAGTGCTGAATTTTCAGCCTGAATTGAGCTGTGTGTGAGACACCATGTCGCTTAGTAGTGATGTTTCCTTCAACCCTTCCCCATCACATATGCTCCCCTCAAGTCGGGTCACGTGAATATTTTATTTATCGCACACACGCACACATTTAGATAACGTATTGATACACACATCTTTATCTTTGTCAACACATGAATGAACGTAAACAAAAACAAAAATAAAAGTCATTACAAAGGGAAAAATGTCCACCATTTACATGATTCTTGTAACATGCAATTTATGTATTGATTCCTAAATACTGCTCCATGCATAAAATATAAGCAAAAATGTGTGTTGTAGTAACTGTGCCATATGACCCATGGTAACATCAATGTGTGGGCGTCCTGGGCCCTGAATCACCGGGATGCTCTCCACGGCAGTGACCCTGAAACCGGCGTGTGTTTTATGCACACAGTACACCTCTGCTTGGAAACTCCACATGAATACTCCATGAACACTCGGGTTAATTAACTGGGCCATATCCAGAGAGATCTCGAGGGGAACAAGCAGCAGCTTGTGGCGGGAAACACTGGAAGACTACAACCCATCTCCAGCCAGCAATGCTGTGTGTTGTCCCATGGGCTTGTTTTCTTGTGCTATGACAATCCATCTAATGGGTGATCCCCAAGGGAGTTGGAGCTGCAGCAGGAGCATCCCTCATTTAGCGCTCCAGTTACCCTGGTGCTGAGGCAACAGAAGGATGTTCTAAGGGAAAGGAAGCGTGTGTTTGTTTCCCCCAGTCTTGGATAACTCTGTCTGGTTCATCTTTCAGACGCACGCCGTAACAAGGCTTAGGAAACATGGAGGAAGTGTTGTGGTGACTCAACACCAGGGCCCTGATAACTAACTAGCAAGTTATAGTATGTTTAAGATCCCAACGCTACTCTGACTCAAGTAAGGTGTATCTGTGGACTGTCAGGTGTTTCCGCTTCAGAACAAGAGACTTAAATCTCAATGATGGAGTTAACTCTATCTGGGATTGGTTGAACCTGAAAAGATGTGTCCATGACCGGCTTCAAAAGCCATCTTCTATCCCATCCGGAAAATGTGATCGGCAATGCTATTTCAGGGCTTTCAGTCGTTCAATCTGTGAAATAGGGTGCGATGTAATCCTATGCAGCAGTAGCCGTGTCACTGTTCATCCTCTGAAACTGAGGGCTTTCGTCACTGACAGGCTCAGATTGGTATTGTCTGACAACATAATGGAAAGGATCCCTACAGATTAATACAACTTTTTTCTTACCTTCCGCTTGATACTGTCTGTCATTTATTTTGTCCAACCAAGTCTCGCTCAAAGAGAAGTCTCTCGTTGTTGCAGGAAATCTCACTTTTTTCATTACAAGCTGCACCCTACGCTCTAATCTTTTAGATAACACTAAGCTACGATTTCTGTAGTCCAACACAACAAACTCTTGCCGAGAACCCTCTCTCCCAATCTCAGTCTGGCTTCCACAGTCTCGTCCCACAGCAGCTCAGCCAACTTGACTTGCCAAAGGTAAACAAAGAAGTTGCAGTTCTCCTTTCCATAGTGTCATGCACTCATTAACAATCTGAGCAGGTCATTCCTTCTAGAGCAGGTAAGCCAACCCTCAGCTCTCAAGCCGCATGCAGCTCTTTTCCTGGTTTAATGCGACTCTTGCGTTCATATCTAGTTCAATTATATAAAAAAAGAAATCATGCGATTTTCTCTGTACATTCACTTTGTGTGTAAAATGGCCGCGCCAAACGCGTTTGTTGTGAACTCAACATTTTAGTTTATTGTTTAGAAAACAATATGCGTCAAGTTCGCCCTGAAAATGTCAGGGCAAAAATTCACATTTTTAAACAGAGTGGGAGAGATTATATTTTTTTTGACGAAAGTAATGGCAAGCCATTCTGCCTTATATGCCAGGCGTCATAAGCGCGTTTCAAGGCTTCAAATCTTCAGCACCATTTCAGCTCACTCAATGCTAACATCGACCAGGAATTTCCAAAAGCGACTACAAAAGTTAATCCCTTTGAAAGTCAGGCAGAAAAGCAGATACAATTGTTCCAAAAATGTACGAAGCATTCAGTGACCGGCTATTGAATCGCAGATGCACTCTGATCTAAAAGCATGCAAGGATTTTAGTGTTGCATTGGATGAGTTTTGTGACATCCAAGACAAGCCTCAGTTGGCAGTATTTGCAAGATCTATGTCAAACGATTGCGAGAGCAAAGAAGAACTCCTTGATATTGTGCCATTCAAAGACAGAACCTGTGGCATTCATGTGAAAGATACAATGATTGCTGCATTTTTTAAAGCAGATTACCGTAAATCTACCATAGCAGAGGTCTGACCAGAGGTGTGTGCATCGTTGTATTTGTTTGTACGTGTGTGATGTGCCTCTTTGCAGTAACACAGTAACAAATGTGCCTCTTTGTCTGCGACTGGTCGGCCATCCCTGTTCTAGGATACATTGCAGCAGTTTTGCGGCAATGGCTGCAATGCAATGGCTGAAACACTCTGAAACATACTGGACAACTCTCACAGATTCTTTAGTCTCAAAATGTTGGGGAAATAGGGTCCAGGTTGAAAAATCCAGGAGATATCATTTAAGTGTGTATAAAGAAATTGGCTATTACTTAAATGTAGACACTTCAAGTTAGGTTGATGGTTAGGTTGAATACTAACGAGGCGGGAAAATGCTTGAAATACAATCGTTTGACCATATAGAGTTGTTTGTAGCCGTTATCTATACCAATGAGACACTAGAAAGAAGTTGCCACAGCGTGAACAGGTTTACAATATCTCTGACCTGGCTAGGTATGCTTTATGCTCACAGTCGCCATGGTAACTGAACTGAGGGTACAGTGTCTGGTGTCTAAAACCGAAATGTCTAGCGTTTCCTGAGATCTGACATATCTTGATGAACTGGAAATTCAGCTTCTTGAAACAGAGCCCTCTAGTAGAATTTACCCAGGAGATTCCTGTAGGAACAAATGCCTTTTACAAAATACATGACCCAAAAAAAAAAAAAAGACAAAGACGCAAAACAACTTCATCAGACAAAGCATCGTAAAAAAAACAAAGTAAAATTCAAATTCAAAACATTGTGGCAGCCAGCTGATTAAAAATCAAATTAACTGATTACATTCTGAAATATCAGGAATTCATTAATCATAGCCCTATTTGGTGCTAGGGTTTCCAGACAACCCATAAGTAATGCCATACTAAAACGACAAATAGTTAAACGAAAAGGTTACCTGGAAGAACAGACAGATACAGGCCGAAACAGTCAGTCAGTTCAAACCTTCCGCCATGCTTTTCCGTCTGCTCTCAACCAGATAAGGAAATTGGATTTCCCTGCATTATACTGTCTGTCACCATATAATGAGTTTCACAGCCATTCTGCTGTCAGTCCTTGAAAAGACACGGGGCATCAAGCAATTACTCCCCCCCACCCATCCCCCTCTTCACAACCCTTTCAGTGTCTTATCTTATCAATTACGCTTGTTCCCCCCATGAACGCTTCCTCAATTCTCCCTGCGTCCTCAACTGTATCAATTACTGTGACCTTAGACCTTTCTTCCAAACATCACGGCAGTGAACCCCCCTAACCCCCCTCCCAACACCCAAGTCGGTTTCAGCTGGCTCACATTTGCTCCCATGGGTTTAGATGTTCCATTATTCGCATGGAGAGCGTTTTGGTTCATAATCGATTGCTCATCAAACCTTTCTTCCTTCCTTTGTTCCTTCAGTCGTCCTTTGTTACGTGCCAAGCGGGTGTGTTCTGCTTCATTGCTCACCTGTTGGGAATTCTTCGTAGGGGTCTGTTTTGTGAAACAAGATGTTCATCAAGGTGTGGATAGTTAGATATAGTTGCTGTACATTATGGTTAGTGTTAATTCTGATCATTATGCAGGGGAGTACCTGCAGTAGTACAGAGATATTTCTGAATCCCCATAGTATGGCCTTTATGTGAATGCCTAATCATTCCTGGGATTCCATTTCTTTCGCGCTTGTTTTTATTTTGACTTTTTGTCCTTGATGTCGGCTGTTTGAGTACTGGAGGTCTGCATGCAGCGGCTGTCTACCTAGTGGTATCATGCTGTAATGAGGCCGGCAAAGACTGGGCTCTCTGCACATCTCTTCCAGAGTCTGTCCTTGCTTTCTCTTTAGCTCTACTGGTATGGCAATTGGGATGTGAAAAAGTGAAAAATAGACAGTGTCACGCTTTTGAAGGTACCTTGGCAAGGCTTCAATCGACAAATGCCCCCCTAGTCAGGCATCTTTTCTTGCCAGGAACTGAGGGAGAAGGGGAGGTCAGTGTTAGCTCATCCAGAAAACCCTCTCTCTAGGGAAGTTTGACCCTCTCTCCTCCGATCAGTACAGGGTACAGTACATGCATCCAAGGACAAAATTATATGAATTCTTCTCTGTACCAGGTGTGATTAACATGCATACATTTACACACAATTTTCATTTTCCAATATATCTGTGACTTTCCTATTATGTCTGCTATGTGGCCATATGTGTGTTATAGTATGTAACTTACCATGTCAGATACAAAAAAAGCTACGCTAAAACAAACTAAATCAATTTAGTATTGAGAATGTAATGTACCCTTTGGATTGGATTGTTATTTAGTGAATAAGCTGGAAAATAACACTAATTAATTTACAATGTGTGATGACTATTTTAGAATTTGCAAGAAATGCAGATATCCTGCATAAAGCATACATCATGCTACCAACACTGGGAAACGTATTTCCCCATTAGCATGATTTGTTGCACAATTAGAGGCACACCCAAGGCTGTGCTTTGTTCGCCATCCTGCTTGTTATTTCCAAGGACACAGTATATTTCATTGTCTTATATTGTGGAGCAGAAAATATGAAGAAAGAAGCATGAAAAGTTTGTGCATCAAAAGAGTTCACAGCTAACATGCTGTCCTGAGGCCAACTATAGCTCCAGATATAACGTCTTATATTATATTGATATTAATATAAAGAATCACTCAGTATTGCCATCGCCCATATGAGTGCTCTCATATGGGCGATGGCACTTTGGCCGAGCCTAAAAATGTCCTACAGCATAAAATTGTGCTGGCTAGAGAGTGTCACTTTCCATTACTGCCGTGTCTGGCCTCCTAAATTAGAGGGGATGCCTTTGTAAACATTGCATGGGACCTTGGCCAGACTGCCAGCAGGAACCTCTTCCGAAAAAGAACAGTTGAAAGGAGCCCTTCAAATTGCATTTAAATCTCAACGGAAAATGCAGTATTAATGAGGCGACAATTTTCTGTCGGTTCGGTCCTATTTATTGACTTGCTGGTGTCTGACAAAGGCCAATGGACCAGTCCATAAGCCGATATTTACGCCTCCATTTTGTTTTAAAGAAGCTGTTTCCGTCGCCTCATGAACTTGATGCTGACACACGAAAGGCCTTTAGACTGTACACATGGCATGTCCCCCAACCGGAAGTTGGTCCTTTCGGAGATACTGAACGTAAACGATGCAACTCATTGCCATGGTGCTCACTAATCAGGCAGAAGAGTGAAACAAATTGAAGAAAGGAGGCGCTTAAGGTGGGCCAAACTGAAACCAAGAACCAAGTCATATTGCTGTAAACTAGTATACCATGCTCAGAACAACTCAGGTTTTAAAAGAGAATACAGTTACATCAGAATAACACTTAAATAACAGAAAAGAGAGAATTATATGCAATGTGATTTTTAAATTATTAGGTATATCAGGTAGTCTTTCCAAGGCGAAGGAGCCAACTTGTACGGATCCTTACAACCTATTAACCTAATTAACATAAGTCCTTCTTTGTCATTATCAGCAACTTCAAGAAGTTTTCCTGACCTTTTCTGTTGTCTAAACTTCCAAAAAATTGGCCTAAATTAATGAATAACCAATAATCAATTGGCTTGTCCCAGCCATCCGTCCAAACACAGCTATTCATTAGCGGTGTTTGACCGACCAGCAGATACTCACTTGGACATGCCTGGGAGAAATGAAATGGGGGGGGGGCAGCCAGCCCTCCCCCACCCTCCCCCTGTCCCCACCCTCCCCTTGTCCCCACCCTCCCCCTGTCCCCACCCTCACCCTGTCCCCACCCTCCCCCTGTCCCCACCCTCCCCCTGTCCCCACCCTCACCCTGTCCCTTCCTTACGCTGCAGTGTAAGTATTGTGTGCTTACGGTAATCAATGTTTGGTGAGTCGCTTCCTGTGGGGCGATGCAGAGATGCTCCAAGGTCAACACACTGGCTGCTCCCGCTGGCCACTTACACTGTCACAGCAGCAGGCAAGGACATGCTTACTACTGCACAGCACCGTGTCGTAGCATGGACTTACACACACTACATCATCCTTGTCCAATTGCATCATTGAAGAGAGAATATAGAAGCAGTAACCCACACACACATTCATATTGACAAAGTGCTACCCCAGTCTCTGGCACACAGGAACCCACACACACACAGTATGATTGGATGCTCATCTTGCCTTCATTTCCATAGAGCATGGTCTTTTGAGGCCCCATCTTCCTCCCACTCTCCCTCTCCATCTCGGGGGATAGTCAACATGGTTGCACTGATCCGTCTCCAGATCTGTATCTTTGACACAAATATCTGTTGACATTAATTTGAGGGAGTTTGAGAAATCTCAGGGACCGTAAACCCGGATAGATGATTGAGTGAGGTGCGCTGATGTTGTATGGAATACAGAGTAGTGGAATGCACTTACTGTGTCTACCCATCAGCCTGTTATTTGGGAAGTACTGCATGTAATATGCTGGTTAGCATGTGTTTCCTTTGCACATACTTTGACAGACATAATCATTTTCTTGAGGGTTTTCAGCACTGACCGCATACCACGTTCACAAATTCTTCCAAGAGAGGATCAGACATTTCTTACATTAGCACAGTATTAACTGTAAAGATCAGGTTTTACAGTAGAACAGGACTTCCCCAAGCCATATTCATCAAAAGATAGATCCATGCTAACTAAGTCCAACCTGAACCAGGCCAAATGTCACTACAGTGCGGGTGTTTTTGTTGTTGCTGCTTTGTGTTGTGTTTCTAGAGTGTCCTGCCACACATGAGCAGATTCCTTCAGGCTGGCCAGCGTCACGTGCTCTCTGAATGCTGAGGACTCTCTGGGTTACATCAGGATGTCAAGAAAGGATAACAGCTTGATTTCATCTTTTGTTTCCACATCAACCACTGTCCTACGCAGATGTCCCATTTTTGGTATTTTGTTCCTCAAAAAATTGCATGGTATGGTCATGACATCATGTATACAATATAGTATGCAGTATGCAATGTAGAACAGGGTTTGAATTTCGGGACGCAGGTCTGGGAAGAATTGCATCTCAAAACAAGCTTTTTTTGTTACTTCCTGTAGGGCTAGGGTGCCTAGATTTATAATCATACTTGACCTTAAGGCCCCAGGTCTCTAGCTCACTCCTAAGTGTCCTTGACCCCTAGGTCACCTACATCACTTCCTGTAGGACTAGATGTAAAGTATATTTATCTACTACTTAGCTAAACCTTAATGCCGTGATTCATATAAAAGAGACCGGACGTCTCTATCTCAATCCCAAGTCATTCTGTGCCCCTCTGAATAGTGTGTTTGCATCACTCAGTACGTTTACATGCACAGCTTAATCCGATTAAAGCCATAGTTGGACTATGCTCCTCAATTGGACAACTGCAATTGTCCGAGTATACATGGCGGTGTGAAAATCGATTCATTGGCCGAAGCATGTCTTGCCCCGGTACGATAGGTGGCGCTGTACCAATTTCAACTAGTGTTAGTAGAGCCACCGGCTGACCTCTTTACGTCACCAGCAACAACAAACTCAGGCGGCATTCGCAAAAGATGTTTTCAGTAGACAGCTGTCAGTTCACTTCGGGTCCATGTCATTTCTCAGACGCTCCATTGTTCCGACCTCTTGGTCGTATGCGGATTCCTCCGGCGGCGGAGCAGCGGGAGGAGTCCAGCCGGAGGAGTCCGCATACGACGAAAGGTCAGAACAATGGAGCGTTGGAGAAATGACATGGACCCGAAGTGAACTTACAGCTGTCCCGCATACGGCAACAATCCCTTTTATCCTCCATGTTGCGTTTCAATCTGGACTTCAGAGGGTCAAAGCCAAAGTTCCTTTTCCCCAATTCCTTCTCCACCATGGCCGAGATAACCCCCACTACGAGTGTTTACTTGTTGTGGAAGTACAGAGAGTCGGGAGAACCCAACGCAGACTTTAAGATTCAAAATATCTGAGAATATCCCATTCAGTTCGGTCGCGGTGCAATGCATGAATGAAGATCGTAAACACAAAAAACGTTTATTTTGACAGACGTGCCCGAAGTTACTACTTTACAACCTTGTTGATGACCAACGTTAAGGAAACATGCACTTTTAATTCAGCCTTGGGTGAAATTTAAGCGTAGTGTGTACATGGTATGTACACACGGATGCATGTTGATGACGATAGGGGGTTTCACTTTATAGGGGGTAATGGCACGACACTGGCGGTGTCCATCTTCTACGCCACCTTTTTAAATAAATCGGCATTTCTCGTTTTCCGACGGCGACAACCATAAACACATAAATAAATAATTAAATATTTATATTTATGAAGAAATAGGAAATATTTATATGTCTATGGCAACAACAACACGAATACCATCTCTTTCTACTTCCGGCCCCCGGCCGCAAGATCTCGAGCATGCGCAGAACACAAACTCCGATGTGCGATACGCTGCTGAACGAGTTGTCTAGGTGTTCTTATCCGATTACGCTTGTCCATTCGTGTGCCGATTTTTGTGCGAAGTAGATCGGTTAAGGGTGTTTTATAAGTCATGTTGAGGTCTTATTCATTTATTTACCCGATTACGACTCTGCGTGTACACGCACTGACTCTCTGTAGGTCTACGACCCTCATGATGATCATTTTAAGTAAGTATTTAGAAAAAAAAAATCATCTTCCTTTTACTTTATTGATGCATTAACACTTCAAAAACTTGAGACAGAGATTCATTTTTCATGATTATGCTGTTAGTTGGAGGAGCAGGGATCTTGGCAGGTGGAGCACTTGGAGCAATGGTTAGTCAAACAGTTTCCATTCCGACAATGAATGTGTTTGAAAGCACTCTCTGAGCTGTTTGGGCTTGCCAGATATTGAAGCTTAGCTTGGTGGTGAGGTTGAATCCGGTTTATTGTAAAATTTGCAGCGAATGATACACACTGATCACTCAATGTGCAGGTGTGAAGGTGTGCCACCTCACCCAGCCCAAGAGTTCAATAAGACTCAGGTGAGGCTGCTCAAACCAGCCATCATTCACAAAAATCGTATACGTCCATTGAGACTCTCTTTGATATAAAAGAGACCGCAGCTCTGTAGTTCACTTGTTACTATCCTTGACCCCCAAATCACCTACTCATTACATACACTAGAAATGTATGAATTCTAGTATATTTGAATGCCGTCTTTCATTGCGGCCGTCTTTCACCACTGGGGCGTGGCAGCAATTCTCCATATCCATTATGAAAATAAATTCCATATATATCTCGTTAGAAATGTCAAAACCCATTTTAATGCCGAATCTATATCATAATATTGCATTTTCCACTCAGAATAAGAAAGCAAATTTCTGCCCACGTCAGATTGATATGTCCGTCCTTTACAAGCACAAAGTCGACATAGCATTTTAAATTTGAATATATAATATGTAATGTGACCGTAGGGTAGATAACTCTGGTCCTACCCACAGAGGAAAAATATCATCCCTGGGTGCCTTCAAAATCTATGTTTTTATAGAAAGAACATTGTCTCATGGCAATATTAATGTGTCATGATTATCTTGTTGAACAAAATATATTTATAAAAGGAATCGTTGGATTGGATTTATATTGGCGGAAGCAAAGCGAACATAGACTTCCATTGTGCCCCACTAAAATACATTGTCCTCATCTGAAGAATTAACATCCCTGGGTCCCTGAAATAGTTTGTATTTCAAGAAAATCATCAGTTACATTTAACAGCACTGAACGCAACAGCTCAGACTACAGAACGCAAAGACATTAATTCAAACACATTTTTATGCTGAAACTATCTTAAAATGACATTTTTACGGCATCCATTTTGTTTTGGCAATACAGAACCTTGACATTCGATGACGGATTGCTGTTGCTTCGATAGGGGATAAAAGATCAATATGGGTCTGTGGGAGTATGTGCGGATGATGGCTGTTCTATTTCATCCTTACTGACCGCCAGAGGCGGTGCATTAAGCACTGGATTTATCCGTCTCGCGCATGCGCAGTTCGAGTACCTATACCAACAAGGTCACATGTGACCCTCGTGACACCGGATTGGCTATATAGCCCGGTGTCGACAGAGGATCTGTTCCTTTCATCTTCTCGCAAAGACGCATGTTGTAGTACCGCTTGCGGATAGCGTATTCGCTTTTTGAAAAGGATCGCGCTCCAGACTGTGTGCAGCCTCGCGACCAAGGGTCGGAGCAACGGGTGAACTCGTCCTCCAGGGGCTGTTGGTCTGTACAGCGCTGAAGTAGAAGCTTCCAAGGTTTTGTTTAGTTTCAGTCACTTACCGGTGAAGGCAGCGCTCTCGCGTCCTCTCCCGGCAACACTGCTGGGGTTATTTTCACTACTGGGATTAATTTCGCTACTGATAGCTCCCTTATAGAAACAGCTCGGCTGTGTTCTGGGTTACCAAATTTATTTGGTAAAAGGTTTTTCCAGTCAGTCACTTACCGGTGAAGGCAGCGTTCTCGCGTCCTCTCCCTGTAACACTGTTGTTTATTTCTTTCGGTCACTTACCGGTGAAGGCAGCGCTCTCGCGCCCTCTCCCTGTAACACTGTTGGGGTTTATTTTTTAGTCACTTACCGGTGAAGGCAGCGCTCTCGCGCCCTCTCCCTGTAACACTTGTTTGTTTCTTTTCAGTCACTTACCGGTGAAGACAGCGCTCTCGCGTCCTCTCCCGAGAACACTGCTGTATATTTGAGTGTGTAATTATTTTTCCAGTCACTTGCTGGTGAAGACTGCGCTCTCGCGTCCTCTCCCGGTAACACTTTCTTGGCTCTTCTTGAATTAGTAGCTCTCTGGTGAAGGCAGTGCTCCCTCTCCCAGTGTTCTGCTGATGGCTCATGTGTGTGGCGCCTGTGTGGCCCTCCTTGAGCCTGACGATGGCCATGATCGCTGCCCCTCTTGCCTCGGCTTCGAGCATTTGAGGGAGGGCCTTACCGAGAGGGCCTGTATGAACTGCGGCTCCATGCCCTTGGCACTCAGGCTGGCTAGGCTCGCAGCGGTGGAACATCCGGCAGCTGTCGACCTACCATCAATGGCGCCACTTCCTCCTGCTCAGCCCGGCCATTCTTGGCGTCGGGGTAGAGCAGGCCCCCCCCCCAGGAAAAGGGCTAGGGACGAGCTAGCATCCAAGGTGGATCGCTTGTCGTCCGATATGGAGAGGATACAGGAACTCCTCCTGACCCTGCAACCTGGGGCAGGTGGCGCGGTGGCTGACATCCGGCCTGACCCTTCCTTGGGGGATGTGCCGGGGACGGACGATGTCCTGTCGCTGGCGGCATCAGCCAACCTCTTCAGTGAGGGTGTCACGGGGGAGGAATCCTCAAACGCTTTTGGGGAGGCCTCCCGCTCCTCTACTCAGAGCTCTGGGCACAGCACAGAGGGTAACCCCATCGGGGCCGTCATCCGTACGGCCCTGGCTCGCCTGGGGCTCGATGCTCCTCAGGCAGACTTGGCCCAGCCTAGCGCCTTTTTCAGGCGCAGCCCTGCCACAGCCCCTTTCTCTGTCCCTCCTTCGGAGGAGTATTTAAAGGAGCTACACCTCTGCTGGAAGGACGCCAAGGCTCTCCCCCGTCCTTCTTCCAGTGCTCGGGCCTTGGCTGCCATGCGGGATCCAGCGCAGTATGGTTTGGGTTGCATGCCACCCGTTGAGCCCGCCATTGCCTCCCTCATTCTAACCCCCGATCAGGCCTTGCGGCCGGATGCCAGGTGTCCTCGGCCCCAGTGCAGGGTCACAGACGACCTGCTTTCGAAGGCCTATGACGCAGCAGCACGTATGGGGCGGATTGGCAACT
Organism: Gadus morhua; assembly: GCF_902167405.1. Classification (NCBI taxonomy): domain Eukaryota; kingdom Metazoa; phylum Chordata; class Actinopteri; order Gadiformes; family Gadidae; genus Gadus; species Gadus morhua. Next base: position 16,208,979 of record NC_044054.1, on the reverse strand, counting down.
CCCTCTCCCACCTAATGCTGGCGCTCTCGACCTCGCTGCAACAAGCTGCAGTTGAGCCGTCTACACAGGACCTGAGCGACGCGTCCCTACAGGCCTTTGCCCTCATGTCCAGGGAATTGGGGCGTGTTATGTCCACCCTGGTCCAGACTCGCCGCCAGGTTTGGTTGGCTCAGTCGCCCCTGACGGAGGCGTGCAGGAAGGCCCTTAGAGCCGTGCCAGTGGTACCGGGGGAGCTGTTTGGGTCAGCTGCCCTGGAGACGCTGGAGCGAGCTGCCCAAGCTAGGCAAACCAACCTGCAGCTGTCAGGTCTTCACAGGAGTGTCTCCGCTCCTGGCAGGCCTAGAGCCCCCCCGGCTGCCCCCCGGGGCCGCTACCAGCCACCACGCTCTTACCCAGCAAGAGAGGAGGGCCTACGCAGGTCTCGGCGGTCCGCCCAGCAGCCCGCTGATAGCTTTCGCGCCCCCGCCCGCCCATCGCCCGGGCAGCCTCGGGCCGCGGAGCCTCACCGGTACCCCTCCAGAGCCGACAGAGGCCGGGGGGCCAGGCGCTAGGACCACGGGGCCGGTCGTCGGCTGTTTTTCCCAGCAGCAGATCAGCTATTGGGCTGCCTGTACTATAGACCCCTGGGTGGTTTCCACCTTAACCCGGGGGTACGAATTACAGTTCCGACGCCGGCCCCAGGCCTTTGGCCGGGTCAGGATGACAGTCGTCCGCGACCCGACGAAGGCCGCAGCTCTGGCCCAGGAGCTATCCGCCCTCCTGGCCAAGGGTGCGATCGAGCCAGTGGACCCTCAGTTACAACCCGGGGGGTTCTACTCGGCGTACTTTCTGGTCACCAAGAAAGACGGCGGATTCAGGCCCATTCTAGACCTAAGGGGCCTGAACACGTTTTTAAAAATTTTACCATTTCACATGCTCACCTCGGCGGACACCCTGAGGGTAGTTGCCAGGGGGGAGTGGTTCACGACTATAGACCTAAAGGACGCCTATTTTCATGTGCCGGTTGCGGCACACCACAGGCGGTTCCTGAGGTTTGCCTATCGGGGCAGGCATTACCAATTCAGGGTACTTCCCTTCGGGCTTTCCCTCTCCCCGAGGGTTTTCACCAGGGTTGTGGCGGCAGCCCTCGCACCCCTGCAGACGCAGGGCATGAAGATCCTGCCGTATCTGGACGACTGGCTGGTCTGTGCGCCCTCCAGGTCCCAGGTGGCCCAGGACACGGCCCGCCTGCTGTCGCACGTCGCCCGGCTGGGCTTGACGGTGAATCAAACAAAGAGTTGCCTGGACCCTTCCCAACGGGTTACCTATCTGGGGTTGGTCCTGGACTCGGTCGCCATGAAGGCCTACCTTTCACCTCGACGGGTGAACGACATCCTCCGCCTCCTTCCTCTCTTCAGAGCCGGCAGGAGGCTGCTTTTTATTCTTTTTCTTCAGCTTCTGGGCAAGCTGGCAGCTGCTTCAGCTGTGGTGCCTCTGGGTTTACTGTCCCTGCGCCCACTCCAAATGTGGCTGAACAGCCTGCACCTAGATGCCAAGTGGCACAGGCAGAGGAGGGTCAAGGTGACCCTGCAGTGTCTTGTCTCTCTGGCCCCATGGAGAAGGAGAGCGTATCTGGAGGCAGGCGTGCCCATGGGCGCAATCCCGGCACGCCGGGAGTTGGTGACAACCGATGCCTGCCTCTCGGGATGGGGCGCAGTGTGGCAGGGCAGGACTGCGCAGGGACGGTGGTCTGGCCGGGACATGGCACAACACATTAATGTGCTGGAACTCCGGGCTGTGCAGCTGGCATTAGCCAGCTTTCTGCCCCATTTGACAGGCCGGCATGTCCTGGTCCGGTCGGACAACATGGCCACGGTTTCGCAGGTGAACCACCAGGGGGGCACCAGGTCAGCACGGCTACTCCGGGTATCCCAGAGCCTGTTGACTTGGGCTTCTCCCCGTCTGGCCAGCCTACGTGCAGTCTATTTGCCGGGGGCCCAGAATCGGGCGGCAGACTTCCTCTCCCGACGGAAGCCTCCACCGGGGGAATGGCGGCTTCACCCCGAGGTGGTGGAGTCAATGTGGGGCCTCTTCGGCAGGGCAGAGGTGGACCTCTTTGCCTCGGAGGAGTCGGCGCATTGCCCCCTCTGGTTCTCCTGGGCAGAAGCGTCCAGCCCTTTAGGGCAGGACGCGCTGGCGCACGATTGGCCGGACAGGCCTCTTTATGCCTACCCACCATTGCCTTTGATTCTGCCGACACTCCAGAGGGTCCTTTTGCAGGGCCACCGGCTCCTTCTGGTGGCCCCCTTTTGGCCGGGGAGGCTCTGGTATCCACTGCTGCTCAGGCTCTGCTGCAGCACGCCATGGCGCCTCCCCGACAGGAGGGATCTCCTGTCCCAGCTGGGGGGTCAGATCTGGCATCCCGACCCCTCTCGCCTACAGCTCTGGGCTTGGCCACTGCAGGGCCCGACCCACTGCTGAGGGAGTGCACTACGGCTGTCAGGGGTACGGTCATGAGTGCCAGGGCACCATCGACCAGGTTGCAGTACGGAAACAGGTGGAAGCTGTTCTCCAACTGGTGTGCGGCTAGGGCCGTGGATCCAGTGCATTGTGCTGTGACCACGGTGCTGGAATTTCTGCAGTCCCTCCTGGATAGTGGCCGGTCGCACTCTACCCTGAGGGTCTATGTCGCTGCCATCTCCTCCCTACATGATAGGGTTGACAGCGCCACGGTAGGGCGCCACAGATTAGTGTCCCTCTTTCTAAGAGGGGCTTTGAGGCTGCGTCCCCCTACAGCCATGCGGTCTCCAGCATGGGACCTGCCGCTGGTGCTGGAAGCCTTGTCATCTCCTCCCTTCGAGCCTTTGGGTCAAGGGGGTTTGAAGTGGCTGTCTATGAAGGCTGCCTTTTTACTCGCCATAACATCTGCCAAGCGGGTCGGGGAGTTGCATGCCCTATCAGTGAGTGATACATGCCTGAGGTGGAACTCTGATGGCTCGGGTGTCACTCTATGGCCGAACGTTGCGTTCCTGCCAAAGACCCTGCCACGCAATCACCTTAACCAGCCCATCCAGTTAGCACGCTTTGACCCCCCTTCTGGGGAGGGTGGGTCTGAGCTGCTGTGCCCGGTGCGGGCCCTTAGGGCTTATATTTCTGCTACCGCCGGTATTCGCCAGTCGGAGCAGCTTTTTGTTTGCCATGGTGGCCCTAACAGGGGTCATGCTTTAACAAAGCAGAGGCTGTCCCACTGGATTGTGGAGACCATAACACACGCCTACGGGGCCAGTGGCCGCCCCCCGCCATCCAGGGTGAGGTGTCACTCAACTAGGAGCGTCTCCACATCATGGGCTGCCCTGAGAGGGGTGCCCCTGGGGACCATCTGTGCCGCGGCGTCATGGGCGTCGCCTAGCACATTCTCCAGGTTCTACCGGGTCAACGTTGCCACTCCCCATCCAATGGGCGTGGCCCTGATGCCAAGCTCTGCTTTCTCTGATCAGTAGGTGAGCACCTTGACTCTTCGTGACGTTGTTGGTATTGGCCATCCAGTGCTTAATGCACCGCCTCTGGCGGTCAGTAAGGATGAAATAGAACGCAGAGTTACGTATGTAACTCCGGTTCTATGAATCCTGGATGACCGCCAGAGTTACAGGTCACTCAGAAGTCTCGTGGTTCGCGAGAAGATTCTGGGAACAGATCCTCTGTCGACACCGGGCTATATAGCCAATCCGGTGTCACGAGGGTCACATGTGACCTTGTTGGTATAGGTACTCGAACTGCGCATGCGCGAGACGGATAAATCCAGTGCTTAATGCACCGCCTCTGGCGGTCATCCAGGATTCATAGAACCGGAGTTACATACGTAACTCTGCGTTTTAAGCAGCCTCACCTGACCGAGTCTGATTGGATTCTAGGGCTGGGTGAGGCTGCACACCTGTTGCATATTGAGTTATCAGTGTATACAGGTTAAACCAGCCATCTCCACACACACTCTTTGCATTTATTATTTTATTTGTATTGCCAGTTCATTTCATCGTCCGTTTCATCTTCCATCAACTCTGGGCATGCTTCTGAATGCCTGAATGCGTTTGTAGGGAGTGCCTCAGCTTCTGCGTAATTCTCCCCTGTAGACAGCACTCCTTGGACAAAGTGTGATTTGCACAAGCTGTGAACAACTAAATGAGAGTGGTTACCGCTTTTCGATCACATAACATAAAAGCACCTTTAGAAAATAGTCACTTAAGCCTTCAAACGTTGCATCTTTACCTCTAGCAGAAATCTGTCCCAAATCTAAACTCCAATTGGTGATTGTCAGTAAAGGTTTAAGTGCAAAGTGCTATCTGAGATGGTGGTGGTTTTGGACTCAACCTTATTCATATTGCTCTCTCATAATAGTCTGTTTTTCTTCATTCATACATTTAATAGGAACCTTTTTCAGACTTGGCTAAATTTGGCTATTCTCTGCACAGATGAACTTTCTGTTTGATTGAACAACATGTAGAGACAATACTAAATAATCTTAATTTTAGGTTCTATAGTTAATATATACATGTATATTACCATGCTTTATACTCCTTATGGTAACTCCATGTGTTAACTACAGGCGAGTACAACAAATGGCAAATGTTCACATGGAAAATGAACTCAGGTGCAACATCATTGTGTTGTATTCTGTAGGTACCTCTTTGGTACTTCCTATTATCTTGTGATAATAAGAAGTTTAAGACAAGAACAAGTTAAGAAAATGCGTGTGCTGTGAATTCCTTGAGCTCAAATCTATTGCACTGTTACTCGGAGGGACAATATGTAACAAATGTGCTGTGCTGTACTAAATCATCAAATTACTATGATACGTCATCAGAGATAAAGGAATCATGCTTAGTCAAAATACTGGCTTCTCTAATATGTTGTCCTTGAAAATGTCAGTTGGGAATATTTGTTTTGGTTTTGACCTGTGTGTTTTGATTCATCTTGTACCGCTGGTTGCCAGATATGAAACATATTGGGCCTTGGCAGATAAACACAGATTGCTGCAGCCATGGAAGCAAGCATTCAAACTGGATCCACTGAGATTCCTCTACATTCTTCCAACCCTAAAATGCCTTGTCCACAAGGTTTCAAAAAACTTCCATGACCAGAGCAGTGCACAAACACAGGTAACATGAGCTTGGTTATAAGTTGCAAACAAAAAATAAATAATGAAACCTGTACATAAGTTGATGAACTCACAGTGAAGGACTCGTCATTACTTGTCATTGTTGCATTAGAATATTTGCACCCGTCTCAAAATATAATGGTGCGCTCGTCTAACTTTTGTTCATTCCTCAACCTAGCAACCCACGTGACCTTTCCGGAAGGGACAATCCATCCGATATTAGGAATTGGGAATGCAGAACTGATTTTAAATGCTCAGTGTAAACGTTTCAAATTGTACCCTGAAGAAAAATATGTCTTAGTGATACACTATGAACAAAATGGGCAGCAAAACCACTATGCGCATTGTCGGATATATCATTATGTATACGCAAAATATGCTTGTTTAAAGACCATTAATGGAGAATCCCTCTCTTATGAGGAGTCTAAAGAGGATTAAGCTAATAAATTAGCCTTAAATAATTGAGAATAACCTTTGGATAGAGTAAGAATGCAAAAAATGGGACAAACTGTACTGTTTGTCGATGAGAAGACTTTGAAAAAGAGATAAAACGAGACATGCACACAAAGCGAAAGAGAGAACAAGTGAGAGAGAGAGAACTAAGAGAGAGAGAAAGAGAGGTTTCCCTAGCCTCTGGCCATAGTGGCTTTAATGGGGCCTCTTCCCAGCCTTCTGTATGTTTTTCTTCAGGCGTTCTCTCGTGGGAACTGTGGAGTATTTGGTTTGTTATTTACTGGAGTATAAAGCTGTGGATCTTGTGAACCTCCGGTTATCCAAAAGGCAGAGTACTGATGTATGGAACTAACTGAAGACTACCAAATCACACATTGTGAGGATGTAGCGTTGGTTTATCACAATGGTCAAACTGATGGAACACAATATGGATCTTAATCAAACAGAATTAGATCAACTAGCGCCTTAATCCTGATCGGAATTAATTAACATAAAACATTTAAAACAGATAGTTGTATGGGAAAAAATGGTGACACATTTAGTTAAGCACATCTAAATCTGGTCATGTTGACAACAATTGTTGACCAATAAGAGTCCACAGAACTGCCTAATCTGCTTTTGGGCAACAATGAAATCTAGTCAAGCCTTTAAATTTGTTCAAAACAAGTCTATGGGCACTTCTGTTGCGTAACTTTGTTTCCATACACCATTTATTTAAGAATCGGCGCTTACAATATTGTCACAGCGATGATGCTAGATACACAAAATTCTATTCCATTAACCCACATATCATCTGGAGCTGAAGGTTCCAAGGTAAGATTGGCTTCCTGATTGCCTTGGGCCGGGAGGTTATCGAATGGCTGGCTGATTTTCTCAGAGTACATGGTCTATTTCAGTCCGTTCTCTCAGACACGGAGCATATTGTCAGCACACGACTTGGTGCGTTCATGCAGTAAGCAGGCAGCTGCCCCCTCCTTCCCCTCCCTCCCCCTCGCTGCTCCGCTGCTCGTCTTCCTTAAATCCCATTTGGAGGATCAGGGAAAAACAGAATAAATAAAAGCCATGGATCTGCCTTGGCACAGCAATCATGGAGAAAGCACTCGGTGTTGTGCTCTGGGAAAATTGGAAAGCCACACTGCTCTGTGACTGCAAATTAAAAAACTTCCACACACACTCACACACACACCTTTTCACCTAAACAGTGAGTGCTTCATTCCCTCCATCTCAGTAATTAGGGACACCATTAGACCTATAGTGGTTCCCCTCCTTTTGTCCCTCACTCTCTCCGATTTGATAATAATATAGTCGATTTGTTTATAATATCCTCTAAACATGGCTAGCACTTCAAACACAATTAACACAACTATTTAACGAAAGAAAAGATTTCAACCGGCGGAAAATAATGTATTTTCCATTCTGTCTCGGCCACAACCCGACAGAAACTGCCCATTAGCAGCGGGGGCGCCGCACTTACAACCTGACGCTGTAACAAAGTGCTTCTTATGTAAATACCGGAACAGATACCAAATACTGATAAAATATAAAATATGAGTAAAAGCAGATGGTAGCACAGGATATGCTATTATTACACTATTTATCTTGCCTGTTTTTATCACATGTTTGCCCATGCCTGTGTGTGTGTATGTGTGTGTGTGTGTGTGTGTGCGTCAGAGTGTGTATTTTAAATAGCGTCGTGTCCCATTATATTTGACATACGTTTGTCTGTGCATGTCTATGCTGTGTGTGTTTGTGTGTGTGTCTGTGTGTGCGTTAGCGGCAGTTTAGGGGGTAGAGGGGGGGAGGTGTGGTGGGAGGCAGGGTCATGGGGCCAGGGCAGCCCGGGGCCCAGCCACAGCAGCAGCAGCAGCAGCAGCAGCAGCAGCTATTATTAGCCCTCCCTCCCGTCCATGTTCCATCCTCACAGGTCACAGCGTTTCTTCTCCCCTCCTCTTGGACCAGCCCAGGCGATAAAAACGTCACCCACATCTGTCCCTCAAATTGCACCTATTTGCTTTCCCCCATGTATAGACGTATCTCTGGGAATAAATGAAAGGCAAATAGGGAGCCATTAATATTTAATCTTTCGTTTTTGCCCATTTTCTGCTGTCTGCCTGCCTTTTTCCTGCCCTCCATTCCCCCCCTCATGCTCTCCTCTCACTGTCAGTGACGACATCATTGACTCGACACTCCTGTCTCCTCTTCTCTTTGTCATTTCAGGCCCAACAGGAGCCACAAGAGCCGTACTGCTGGATGGGAACGCCGTTACAAGTAATTACCTGTCATCCCGGCTTCCATCAATGAGGCGTGGAACAGGGCTTCTTTCTGTTTAATGATGTTGTACAACCTGTCTGTTTTAAATGACTTGCAGACGATGAGCCGATGGTGATGTTTAGAGACCTGGCGTTGTCTTTGAGGCCAGGGCACTGCCAGCTAGTAGTGTTTACATGCACTTTCATGGCCATGCCATTTTCTTGCCCTTTATTTTCCGCGAGATGGGACTTTGAGTCTTCCACAAAAGCAATATAAGCATGTGATAAATATTGTGTACACTGATTTGAATGTAAGTTGGGGTTAATATTATCCTCCTGCTAGACCGAGCATGCAAGCGCCGAACCGTAAGGAAACGCTCCCACTCTTATCCCTGAGAGCAGCTACTCTGAGGCCGTCTGACGCACAGCCAAACGCTAAAATAGACATGAAGTCTATTTTTACCAGCATGGACGCACCACGCTATGAATAAACTGTGTGTTTTCAAAAGAAAGTCAATGTAACAAAGATTGTGTTTCGTTACATTTTATTAATTAAGTTAACCCGGCATCGCCAGACGAATTGAAAACTGCAATTAGTCAGGGACCTCTCCGTTCATTTAGGGAATTTCGGAGGCAAGTCGCCAACGGGCACAGACCAAAATGCCACTGAACGCAATTGGATGGCCTACAACCAATCAGAGCAACAAGACGGGTGAGGTAGCACTGAGAGATGAAAAAAAGACATATTTCCTAACAACTTAAGCTTTAAGTGCAGTCGTTTGACACCGTCTCGATAGCGGAAGCAACAGTGCGTTCTACATCATCTTTGTTGCTCGTCTGCACCTAAATCATGTACCAAAATGTAAATTGAAGACAAATTCCACAAGCTCATGTTTTGACCGACCAATCACAACCGTTTATCTAATATGAGGCGGGATAAATAAGAGGACGGTGCAGAGGAACGGTCCTTCTCCAACACATTTATACATTCGTCAGACATTCCTTGACCTTGCTTTTGAAGGGTTTTATTGATTTTATGGTCTGTTCCACGCCATGGCCCCCAGATAACAGTATGTTTATTTTCCTTGGTTAGTCCTGCATCTGCACAGACACACATCGGCGATAGAGAGGCCGGGCCAGGTTTGATCTGGGCCTCGCTGGACTCCCACCGGTAGCCCGCCAAGCTCCTTCGCCTAAAGCATAACACGTGTCGTTTTTAGAGCGAGTGGGGAATTGGTCTATGAGGTCGTTTGCTGGTTCGACACTTTGTCATAACCCCGTGTTAGTCTTGAATTAAGAATTTCATGTAAGTGAGCATTTAAAAATCGGTATAAGGATATCCTCTCTTTGAAGCCTGCCTGGGGTTCAAACCAGGGTTTTAGAGGTAGCAGAAGGCCTGAGGACAGAAGCTGCCAGAGCCAGACAAGGCCAACAGCGCAGGCTGGGCTGTGAGTGGGCGGGGCTTTGGGCGGGGCTGTAGGCTGGGCTGTCAGTGGGCGGGGCTGCGTGTGGGCGGGGCTGGGGGCTGGGCTGGGCTGCGGGCTTCAGGCGGGCGGGGCTGTAGGCTGGGCTGTACGTGGGCGGGGCTGTCAGGGGGCGGGGCTGCTTGTGGGCGGGGCTGCGTTTGGGCAGAGCTGGGCTGCGGGCTTCAGGCGGGCGGGGCTGTAGGCTGGGCTGTACGTGGGCGGGGCTGTCAGTGGGCGGGGCTGCTTGCGGGCGGGGGCTGTGGGCTGGGCTGCGGGCTTCAGGCGGGCGGGGCTTTGGGCGGGGCTTTGGGCTGGCCTGCATGCGGTTTGTCCAAAGAAAAAATACTTATATTGAGAGGAGAGCAGGAAAAGACTCAGTTTGAAGGTAATTCATCGTCAATCTACAATGTATTAATTTATCTCATGACATATAGTCACCGAAAACTCCCCTAGGCCCATTAGGTGTGTGTGTGTGTGTGTGTGTGTGTGTGTGTGTGTGTGTGTGTCTGTGTGCGTCTGTGTGTGGGAGTTTTGGATGGCCAAAAGGGGGGCTAAACAGCTGGCCAAGTACTGTACTTTCTCTGCCATCGTCGGCAGCCGGCATCTATGGCGGAGACGCCATATATGGCGAGCTATACCCTTGAGTATTGATGCTTGTATTATGAAGACCCATGCCATTTAAACATGATTTTGTCAATAAACTATACGGAACTATTTGTGTCCCTGCATTAATTGTCTTTTATATGGACTTAAAAACATCTCAGAGAGAGAGAGAGAGAGAGAGAGAGAGAGAGAGAGAGAGAGAGAGAGAGAGAGAGAGAGAGAGAGAGAGAGCACACAAACACATGACAGCTGAGCGTAGAAGGTAAAACAGCCACAGTGGTGCGGTGGGCTATTTCCCTCACATGTCCCACTGTATTGCCCTGATGTGACTCCTGGAATGTGCACATTGAAAAACAAATGTCTAACGTGTCCTCAGAGAAACCCCGGCTGGTCCCTCCCATCGCTGTGCAGCCGAGGGGCTGTCATAGTGAGTCAGCACCACGAGGACACAGAGGGTAACAGCAACCTGTCCGTCTGTCTGTCTGTCTGTCTGTCTGTCTGTCTGTCTGTCTGTCTGTCTGTCTGTCTGTCTGTCTGTCTGTCCATCCGACTGGCTGTGAGATTAAGGTTTACGATAGAAAGGGGTTACATTTAGTTATTAAATGTATGATTTTAGCTTATAGGCAACAATAAAAACTCCTTGCAAGATTGAGCAGAGTGCAGATGTAATGCTCAGAGTGGAAATCTGGCAGCCATGGAGAGTGTGTCAAAATGCTGGTCGAGTGTGTAGATAGGAATACTAATCCTACATCTGGTGGTGTCATTGACAATATCAAAGGCAACGCACACTTATAAATAGTTCACACTCTCATTGATGGATCTTGGATCTTGGCGGCGGCTCCTAGCGCATCCGCCGACACTACCATTAGCTGGTTTGTTTAGACAGGTTTCTGGGAACCCTCACAGCATTGTTCCTAATCTTTATTTATTTTTTGTTGTTTTTTGTTGTTCCTAATATTATTTAACTACAACAAGCCTTCTCACACTTCTTAAAAGAACAAGAGGGCATCATTTGATCATTTCTATATGCAGTCGAATTATAATCTTCAGGTCAATGATTTATAGGGTGCCAACATGTCTAACAAACAGCTGACCTAAATGCTAAGCACATTCAGAACACCCAAGATCTTTCACGGAAAAATCACAAAAAGCATACTGCAAACGCCAAAACACAAATAAAAAGATATTACCGTAATAATAAAATGGTCCAACAGCAACAATAGTCTGTCTGGATAATTGTCAATTCATCTTTCGTTGGTGCTCAATTCCATTATTTTGTGACTTTCATATTTGTTTTGAGGACTCTATAATATTCAGTTTCAGCCACAGTACTAATAGGATGGCCGTACAAACAAATATAACCTTACGATACATTAGTATGCTAAATAGATACAAACAAACACATTAACCTCTGGATAGAGTTTGATCATTCCATCATCAGGCTTTTCAAGGGAAACACAGTTTATAGATTGGTTCCAATGCTGTAGTCATTAAGGTGAGCGCAGTAGTTCATGGAAACAAAATGGTGTGTGGTTGGTATGTTTTTTAGCACTCCTTCACTTGAACCACTTCTGATCTCCCTTGTTTGATGCTGTTTCATCTGCTTTGTCCTCTGACAAACACGGCAATTATAAAGCGTACAATGTCAGCCTCTCCTGGAACCGTCACCTTATCGTGGTGGAGAGGTTTGCGTGTCCCTGTGAACCTGAGGGCTGTGTTGTCTGGAGCCTTGTGCTCCTGGTAGGGTCTCTCATGGCAGAGTGGTCTCAGGTGAGGGGCCAGACTAAGAATGGTTCAAAAACCTCAATGAATAACGTAAGAAGAGGAGATGTGACCCGGCCCGGAGGAAGCCCGGGGCCCCCGTCTGGGGCCAGGCCCAGTCGGAGGGCTTGATGGCAAGCGCCTGGTGGCCGGGTTTGCCACGGAGCCCGGTCAGGCCCAGCCCGAACAAACTATGTGGCACCCCCCCTCTCTTCATCCCATGGGCCCACCACCTGTGGGAAGACCCGTTGGGCTCGGGTGCGCAGCCACATGGGTGGCAGCGAAGGTCAGGGGTCTCGACGGACCAGACCCGGGCGGCAGAAGCTGGCTCTGGGGACGTTGAACGTCACCTCGCTGTGGGGAAAGGAACCGGAGCTTGTGAGGGAGGTGGAGCGCTATCAGTTAGATCTGGTGGGGCTTACCTCCACGCACAGTCTCAGCTCTGGTACCGTACTCCTGGATAGGGGTTAGACTCTATTCTTCTCCGAAGTTGCCAAGGGCGTGAGGCGCCGGGCGGGTGTGGGGATACTCATAAATCCCCGGCTGAGCGCCGCGGTGTTGGAGTTTACCACGGTAGACGAGAGGGTCGCCTCCCTGCGCCTAAGGGTTGTAGGGGGGAAAACTCTGACTGTTGTTTGTGCGTATGCACCAAACAGCAGTTCAGAGTACTCGGCCTTCTTGGAGACCCTGAATGGAGTCCTGTATGGGGCTCCAGTAGGGGACTCCGTAGTTCTGCTGGGAGACTTCAACGCCCACGTGGGCAACGATGGAGACACCTGGAGAGGCGTGGTGGGGAGGAACGGCCTCCCTGATCTAAACCCGAGCGGTCGTTTGTTATTGGACTTCTGTGCTAGTCATGGATAATCCATAACGAACACCACGTTCGAACATAAGGGTGCTCATAAGTGTACCTGGTACCAGAGTACCAGGTACCAGAGGCCGAAGATCAATGATCGATTTCGTGATCGTGCCATCTGATCTGAGGCCGCATGTTTTGGACACTCGGGTTAAGAGAGGGGCGGAACTGTCAACCGACCACCATCTGGTGGTGAGTTGGATCAGGGAATGGGGGACATTTCCGGATAGGCCTGGTAAGCCCAAACGAGTAGTGCGGGTGAATTGGGAACGTCTGGAGGAGGCCCCCGTCCTAGGTATCTTCAACTCACACCTCCGGCGGAGTTTTTCTGGCATTCCTGTGGAGGTTGGGGGCATTCAGCCGGAGTGGGCGGTGTTCAAAGCCTCCATTGCTGAAGCTGCGGCGGCTAGCTGTGGCCTCAGGGTCTTAGGCTCCTCAAGGGGCGGTAACCCTCGGACACCGTGGTGGACACCGGTGGTCAGGGAAGCCGTCCTATTGAAGAAGGAGGCCTTCCGGGATATGATATCCTGGAGGACTCCTGA
>NC_044054.1:16165918-16190918 GCF_902167405.1 Gadus morhua | reverse complement strand
CGTTCTATTCAAGGACACGTGGATAAATTGATGTTGTATTTGCAAATCATGTGTCAGCCATTGGCTGAGTGATGTTTCTATCGCCACAGAAGAGCTGGACATAATTCACATTTTGTTATCTCCAATTTCCCCAAACATGAATGCTGAACAATGGTTACTTCAACGTGAAATGTGACAGATAGATAAAACAGAGAGAATGTTTTATCAAGATAGGGACAGACTGACAGATGGCAAAATGTCACGTCCGTCCAGCCATGCAGCAATGCACTATTTTAATGAGTCAAACCCTTGGGCAGTGGACCACTTCCTGTCTGACAGGTGATGTCAGAGGAGCATCCTGCTGGGCGGGGTCTTCGTGACATCACAACGGAGAGCCCCTGCACTAGATCTATGAAGGGAGAGGACTTCATGTTCCGAGTTGAGTCAGTCGATGGTAATATGTTTTCTCTAGCGCTCTCCATTCGTTTTTTTCCATCCATCACTTTGTAAAGCAACACTAGACCCTCCCACTACAGGCACAGCCGACCGTGTCCATCTAGAAGTCTGGTTTCTACCTAGAGCGAGAAACCACCAATGAAAGGAGAAAGAAACGTTTTTAATGTTGTTTCAGATTTAATTGAAAATACAGAAAATACATTGATGCGTACTGTAAATCCGTGCCCACGGTTTTGTAAACCGCTCCCTCGGATCACATGTAGCATCATGACGGCTTACTGGTCTGACACAGGCATGAGTTTGAGATATATTCAAGATGAGGCAAACATTGTGTTTCAGTCAGAGATTTGTTTATTTTTTATCAATCATTAAAATATCCTCACCATTCAAAGAACTCCACCAAATATTCAAAACAATGTTAAAATGTAACAATATTTGGTTTACGATTAACAGAATTATCTAAATTTTACAACAATCATGATATACAGTGATATTCTCCCGGTGAAGTTTATGGACAAGATTGTAAATCAGTGGTTGGAGTTGCTTTATATCATACTGCCCCTCTATAGCCTACAGCACACGAGAAGGCTCTAACAGGATAGTAAAGCCAACGTAACAGTTCATTCTAATGTGAAAAGATAAACCCTACATTCAGTCATTCATACTGTATAGATGATAAACCCTACATTCAGTCATTCAGTGTACAGATGATAAACCCTACATTCAGTCATTCATAGTGTATAGATGATAAACCCTACATTCAGTCATTCATAGTGTATAGATGATAAACCCTACATTCAGTCATTCATACTGTATAGATGATAAACCCTACATTCAGTCATTCATAGTGTATAGATGATAAACCCTACATTCAGTCATTCATAGTGTATAGATGATAAACCCTACATTCAGTCATTCATACTGTATCGATGATAACCCCTACATTGAGTCATACGTCATGTAAAGATGCTGGTCTGATTCCGATAGGTGTTCGCCGTTGGCGAACTCAGGGGGAATCCCTGCTGAGCAGAACAAACCAATCCGTGCGCACAGATTGGGAAAACTGCGCGTTTCGGGATCAGTGGGAACAATTTACAAAACAGATTTATACATTGATGTATTTCTTCACTCATGTGACCCCAGAGAGCCTCCGTACATTTCAAAGACATCATTATCACCAACTCTGCCAAAATCTGCCAAAATCCCTGGAGGATCTAGAGACAATGGTTCATACTCTCTTATCGACTGACCAACATGATCTCGCTACAGGTTACAACTTCAGGATTAGATATGGAGTTTGACTGAACACCACCGATTTCAGGTTTACCCTTGCTAGAACGTTCCCAATACTGAGTGCATATGAAACAGAAGAAAAACTAGACTATGTAAGGGGTGAACCACAACAGAGTTTCATGCGATGTCCGACAGGAGTGGTGATTGCTTATCGTTGCCAAAGAAAAGTATTTTCCAAAAACGGGCAGCCCAAGGGGGTTTATTCTGCAAATACCAGATACCATAAAGATTTTATGTTATTATATGTTAGTCACTTTGTCTAAAATTTCTTTGTTATCGACTTATTCAGCTGAAGTTAAAATATTCCTCTGCTGTGCTTTCAGCCTTTGGTTTTTGCAGTATGGATGCAACAACTGAAACAACCTAGATGGCATGTTGTTCGAACCATTTTTCTGCACACCTGATTATTCGTTGTATAGTTAACTGAGTTTTTATATTCATGCCTGTAGCCAGCTACGACGTCACCAAGGTTTTTTTTAGAGCACAAATTTTAAATTGGAAACTAAACTGGAATTAAACATCAAACCTTTGAAAACTTCTCAGAGATGAGTGCGTGCTCAAATCAGTTGAGACACATGCGTTTGTTTGTGTCGCCGTCTGTGAGATCTGGCGGTGCATGCGAGAGACTCGGCTGCTCAAATCATACCCCCTGAACAGCAGCACAGACAAGCCAAAATAAGCTATTCAAATACTACAAATTAAAAGCTAGTAGGAATCATTTGTATTCGTTTAAAAAAAGAATTGCTTGTGATATTTACTGCCCGTTCTCAGTTCTCAAGTTCTGATTATCACCCCAGGGCTCTATAGCTATTACAGATTTTCGTCAGTAATTTAAATACAAAAATTTAAAAACACAACAAGTATTCTAAGTAGGGCTTTTTCACGGCTCCTTGCGTTGACGTCTTGTTCAGCAACACATGCTATTTTAACAAAACAAACTCTCCACTCTCAAGATCAAACATGTGGGGATATAACCCACGCTTTATTGGTGTTATTATATTGAAATTAATTAGATTAACTTGTGACCCAAATAGTTAAGTCGCATATTAATTGGCTGATGAGGCTGAATTGACTGTAAATATTGGCAGACGTGATTCTAGACATTAAATAGAGGAAGTGAGATAAGGAAGTGAAGGAATTGACTTACCTATTGAATGAATGGCAACATTTAACATTTAACTAAACCGAATTTAGTCAATGCTTAAAATGATTGCTTGTCTCACTGGAGCCAAAAAGAGCAGCAATAGATTTGTAGAGAAAAAATAAATGCTGGGGTGATGACCAGACAACTGATAGTTGACTCAAGTCAAATATACGTTTCGATTTGGTGGGTACAAATGGGTACAAAAAAATTATACTACAAATTAGCTAGCATTTGAAGAAATAAGCAATAATGGTTCTGCTGGTTCACCAGGCTGAATGACCAGAACCTACAATATTATTTCCCATAGGTGAACATTGGCATAGCAGCCTTGCTAGAATCTGTGGACTTTCACTGTACCAACTCAAAAGCAGAGTAACCCAACATTTGCCATCAGCTGTTCTTCAGCAAATCCACCTTGTACTCAAAGCCATCAGTCTTTAAAAAAAGGAATTAGAAGAACTAATGGCTTGGATGAGCTGGAGACACCAGAACTTCACCCAGGCAGTTTGGATTTCAAACACATGAAGTTGAGGAAATTCTGGAAGAGCTTTCGCACAAGCCATGCTCACGTTCGAGAAGATGATCATACCTGACTATGGGAAGTAAAAGTCGTTACCAAGTGTCAACTTGGATATATCCTTTTCCCGCCACCTTCTCTTGCACAAAGGTGAATCACACATGCAGATACAATCAATACATGTACATGTACACCATGCACATCCATCATATTTCTGCTGTGATGTACAGATAAATAGGCACTAAAACCGTCTCAGTCCAACCTCAATCACAAAAAAAACGGGTGTGTGAGTTGCATTCAGCTTTCGTAAATAACTACTTTTATACTTACTTTAGCCCCCGTAGAGTGTATGCTTTTCAGAAAACAATTGTATCAGTCAAACTTAACCACTAAGCCAGCAGGCACTGAAGTGGATGAAGGACCATTTTTCATTATCGAACCAGTTCTTAGAAGATTTCAACAGGAGATCTATTTCAATCATATTTGACGTCTAAATAAATGAAAAGATGAGCCTGTGGGATCACATAGGATCGTCCTTCCCTAATGGATTTAGCAGCTGCCTGTCTATGGATGAAGCGCTCATTCCATCTGTTGCAAACATCAATAGAATCACACTGTTTACAATGAAAACATATAATTAAGGATATTAGAAGATGAGTCATTTGAATCGTACAAACTGTAGTGCGGTGTATTGTGTCCTCTTGTCTGTGAGGGGGACAAGGTTTGTTAAGGACGTACTGGTGATCGTTGAGTTGACTCATGGCTGATAGATAGTATGGACAATAATAACCCCAGTTAGAGTAAACACATGTTTGGGTTTTTGTGATTGTACGTGTGTAACTGTATTCCTCAAGTGAACCAGTAAACAATGAGTTATTTACCCCGTGGGAAATCTACTGCATGAGGATTTAATTAGTCTTGAACCTGTTTGTCTCCCTTTAGAAAACACTGCTCGATACCCATAAAACCAAAACAAACTAAACAAACGCAAAATGAGTGAACCGCTAAGACACAATTAGCAACCACTAGCGTTCATGGGTGAAACACAGTAGAGGCAATTAACGTGCAAAACTGTAGCGATGTCTTAGTGAGCTCCGGATACTGAGGTGACTTGGTTCCGCTCCGGAGTTCGTAGCGTGAAGTATGAAGATGGCCCTTCACCCCCGCTCCCAGGGAGACACGCCAGGCAGGCTCATTAGAGGCCACCCGTCTACACACATCCTCCCCGCCATGTTGGGCGTCCCTCTCACAAGCGTCTCCCTGCCTTAGGCTCCCCCTGACGTTGACCAGAATAGGTGATGATTGGGAGCGGGGGAGAGGGTTCTATGCCATGGAACAGTATGTTAACTGCGTCTCCATAAAGGCATCTTTCATACGGATGCATGGCTAAAAGAGCAGCCTGAAAAAGACATGGCGTTGTGAGAAGAGATAGATAGAATAGATGACTTTATGTATACGTCACAACGGGAGTTCAGTAAAGATCTATGGTTGGAGCATGTTTACTTTATGCACAGTCTGCCTTCAGATGTGTCATATTCAATCTGCATTGAGAGTGATATATCTCTCTCCCAATATGTTATTCCTCAAAATGTTACATTATGAATGAATGTATGCATGTGTGTGTACTGTGTATGCGTGTGTGTGTGTGTGTGTACTTGCTGCTGCATGTCTTTGCTCATTTGCCATATGTTGATTGCTTCCTCCACTTGTCTGGGGCTCGTCCAGTGCTCTGCAGCCCCTCCAAGCCCGACCTCTCTGCTGGCACACAGCCACTCAAACCACTAGTGAGGACAAGCAACTGTGTGTGTGTGTTTGTGTGTGTGTGTGTGTGTGTGTGTGTGTGTGTGTGTATGTGTGTGTGTGTGTGTGTGTGTGTGTGTGTGTGTGTGTGTGTGTGTGTGTGTGTGTGTGTGCTGATGAGTTCACTTTGTTGATCTTCCTTAAGTGAGGAGACGTGTAAATATTTAACAAAACCACAATAAAAAGCTAAATATAGCAATGTGTGTGTGTGGGGGTCTCTGCCTCCCTCCCCCCGACCTCCACCACCACCCACAGCACACCACACTGCACACACAGATTTAACGTCCTAGCCCCCTTGTGGTGCTTGTGGTTTCAGCATGGGTGTATGAGTGCTTCGTTATGACGGCTAAGCCCATAGGCTTGTTTGCGAGTTGTCAGGTGTAATGAGGTTCAATGGAAGCTTGGGCTATAGTGTAGCCATTCCAGGCTATGAGCTCTCTGACAGTGTTGCTGGTGTCATTTGTGCTCTTTAGTCATCAGACATTTAAGGAAGAAAAGAAAATACCTTATTTCTCGAGCTGTAGTGAATCCTCAACATTCACATCATCATTTGCTGAGATGCTGATGGATGCATAGTCATATGACCTTTACTGGAAGGAAAGGCTCCCATTATCTTAAATCTGGGTAATGGAAAAATATTGGAAGGATCCGGTTCCGGAAGGTGTTCACACCAATACTTAAAGGAGAAATCCAGTGTAAAAGGGATCTGGGATATGTTTAGTATGATAACGAGTTGGAATGTTTGTTTGGGAGCAAAAAGCACATATAGACGCATTTTTAAGTTGGCTGTTTTTTAGCCGATTCTACCAAAACAATATAAACTTGGAACGATAGGGGCATGTCTCATGGTAAAAACTAAATCGCTATTTTGAACCACTCACAAGGCTGGAAGTAGCCCGACACTTATTTGGTAGTATGATAAGGGTCTTAATATATAAAACAAGGCATTGATAACTTTGTAAGTGTACAGATAGTTTATTATAAAGGACATTTTATACACACAGGCTGTGTCTCAAATTCAGGGGACACATCCTACGAAGGACGCGGTCTATGAAGGTGTGGCCTTCGTAGACTGTGAAGGCCTAACAAGACTGGCCTACGGAGCATTTCCAGTTTGCGTAACAAGCCGTTAACACCCTTTACCTTGCGTGACGACGCACCGCTCCTGTCACCTAGCAACCCTGACACCTGCAGTTCAAACAGGACGGCGGAGGAGAAATATGGAGCCGTTATAAAATGATAATATAACATTTTACATTAATTATTTTAACATTATATGGCTCGTGTTAATGTCATTGAACTTAGACAATAAAGTTACAAATTTAAAATAGTCCAAACTATATTTTAATATAAAAAAATGGTTTTACATAGTTTGCTCATTAAATATGTAATTTGCTGCATCTGCCGCTTCCGCTCTCTCCGACGCTCAATGAATCTTGTGATACGTTGGGCCGTGAAGGATCCAGCCGGTGGACCCTTCAAATCCGGGAATCCGCGGACCCTTCAAATCCGCCTTGTAAGTGGTTTATAATAGCGATTTAGCTTAACCATGAGACTTGCCCCTATCGTTCCAAGTTTATAGTGTTTTGGTAGTATTGGCTAAAAAATATATATGGGTTTTTTTGCTGCCAAACGAACATTCCAAGTCGTTATCATACTAAACATATCCCAGATCAATTTTACACCGGATTTCTCCTTTCACTCACACGAGAAAAATCTGTCTAAACTCGCAAATGTTCTCCCTTCTCTAGAGGAGGGGCTTACTTTTTGTGAATGTCGAAATGTTTTTCGGTAAATTCATTATTGTCAACCATGGAGATAGCCATCATTGCGTCTCTTTCATTGTTGTGGAAGTACCAGAGACGTCAGAGAACCCAACGCTGTTGTGTGTTGGTTCACAACACCAGCTGGAGGCACACAAAAGTCAGTGAATCTGACGGTCGGTCTTCTCTAGGACCTGCGTCTGAATGACTGCTGCTTTTGTGATTCATCAGGACTTGAGGTCTTGAGTGACGCTGAGAGAATCTCAACGCTGACAGGCCTTCATGACACAGCTTCATGCTCATTTTGCGCCGAAGTTCAAATAGCTAAACTAGAGCGATCTACTACTTCTATTAATTACTTCGGTCACGCAAATGAGATGTTGCACGGGGTTCACGTGCAACTAAATAAAAAAAGTGAAATTGTGATATCGGCGTTTGGGTGGAGTGGAGTTTGGGGAGGAAATGGAGCGCCTTGGAGAACTTTAAACAATTCTCAGAATAACTGTGTTGCTCAGAGGAAGAAGATGTCTTTCTCAATGACACCGGCGACAGTTGCATTAGGCAGGAGATGGATTCGGGATCATTGGTTTGGTCCATGGCGTCAAGCCGGTGGGACAGAGCATCAGGTTTACAGTTTGTAGAACCAGGCCATTACACAACCGGTTAAGGAAAAGAGTTGCCAAGAGTTGCCAAGAGTTTATCATCCTTGCTGCACTGATGTACTCTAGGTTCCTGTGGTCCTCCCGGACCAGAAAAGGAGGATCAGCCCACTGCAAACAATAACTCCCCTTCTACGAGACAAGCTTCACATTCAGAAGTTCCTGGTTGCTGATGTCCTTGTGCTTCTTGGCAGGAGATAGGCAACAAGATAAGGCGCAGGGATGGAGCTTATTGCCTGAGGCCGACTGCTGGGACAGGATACCATCAACATGCCCATGAGCACATCGTTCACCAGGGCCTGAAACACTGCAGAGAGGGCATGGCTGAGGCCAAAGGGCTGACCTCATATATACTTGTAGTGACCACTAGGGGTATTGAAGGCAGTCTTCTACTCATCACTCTGTCGAATGCATGACTAGGTTCTATGCGTTCCGCCGGACATGCTCAGCAATGATGGTGGCGCCATTCTGACGTACGAAAACAGTGGCGATAGGGGGTAAGGATCTTCCCGGCAAAACCGACCACGACACTCGATGCAGGGGCGGAAGTAAGCAAGGAATGCCTCGTTGTATTTTTCCATCGCCTCCTGCTGTGGCCCAGAGAGGGAATACAAAAAGACATGAGGGGGTGAGGTAGCAGGGAGAAGTTTGATAGCACAGTCCCATGGCCACTGAGGTGGTAGTGATTTACTAAGAACCAGTGTCAGGTGATGATATTCTTGACACATCTAGGGGAAGTAACAAAAACTATACAAATGTCAAAAGAACAATTCAAAATGAATCTTCTGCATGATACACACTACAATGAAATTAAGTGTCCAGCCCGGTACTTTATACAGATTTTAATTTCATGCATGCCTAATGATTCTCTTGTTGACTTTGAAATCTAGGGAAATATCAACCCTCTTTCATGTCCAAGCAATGCAAAATAGACTATTTGTTTTAATGAACATTTGGTCAATGTCACAAAGCATCCAATTAAAATTCCACCCAGCTGTTCCTTTGACATTTTGGGCACAAAGTTAAACCAAACAAACGCTGAAAAAAACGGAAATGTCAGAATGGTATAAATCGGTTAACGTCCAAACCCCCTCCCTGTAGTCTCCCCATTCCTTATCTCTGCCAGCCAGGAATGCAAGGATGAACCATGAGGCCACATGCCAGCATACAAGCCTACGTTAACACACACACATGTGAATATGCACTCATGCATGCATGCAAGCACACACACACAAATACTTTTATTAAAAATATTATGCAGACTTTCAGTTTCAGAGGAGAATTCGTTGACGTTGACGTCACTTTTCACCTGCAGCATGGCTTGTGCTCCAGCGACATGGCCCTGACCTCAACCTGGGACTCTGCATCCGTGGCCAAGTGCAGCATCCTCAGATCTCACCAGGGTGTTTGTCCCATGCTTTGAAAGACATTCGGTCCCGGAAGAAAAACAAGTAAAAATAGCATTCGCACACACACACACACACACACACACACACACACACACACACACACACACACACACACACACACACACACACACACACACACACACACACACACACACTCACACACACACATTATTTTTGCGCACATTCTTTTTCACTCTCTCTCCTGCTCTCTCTCTCTCAGCTCTCTGTCACACAAACACATTCATAAGCAAACACTCAATCTCAACCACACATGCACACACACACACACACACATACACACACACACACACACACACACACACACACACACACACACACACACACACACACACACACACACACACACACACACACACACACACACACACACACAAACACACAAACACATAACCTGACGTATAAGGCATAAACCTGATGATCTTCAAGACACGAATAATATCTGAATTAGATCCGACCTCTGTCCCCACTGCATCAACCAAGAGAGCAGGCAGAGAGAGGGAACATACATATATATGATTCACACACACACACACACACACACGCACGCACGCACGCACGCACGCACGCACGCACGCACGCACACACACACACACACACACACACACACACACACACACACACACACACACACACACACACACACACACACACACACGTGTATTAGCAGACAGTTAGGCACAGTGTATGCCCCTACTCACACATACGCAGGCAGCAGACAGACAGGGCCAATAAGGGATAAGGAGTATCTCCAGTCTGGGCCTGTGATGCCTGCAACAGCGCAGTCTCTAGAGGTTGTGGGAGGGTGTTTCCACTGAAACATTTATCCTTAGCCTGGATTGTCTCCCTTTACCGTTACTATACATAGATTAAGGCCAGCGCTATAGGCCCTGAGGCGCTTTGAGACCCACAGCCATCCACCAGCTGATCTATGAAGGGTCTTGGCCAGGTCACAACACACAGAAACAACACTGATGAAAAAAAGGGTTGGATTTCAATGAATGAACCGTTACAACTACCACTTCTCTGTGTGAGAGCAAGCCCAGCATGCAAAGATCGGTTCTATTACACTTTTTGGTTCAATTGGTCGCAGTTTCGACTCCCCCTATAGCGCATCTTGGCGGAGAAAGGGAACATGCAAGATTCTGCTGGCGACCCGCCGCCCACTCTCACAAAGTAACAAATTGCTTTACGGCACTACAGACCCACAATCCGGCTCCATATAAACACAAGTAGAAAAGGGATTGTTACATTAATCATGGATCAGCCGACTAAAAAGACAGAGAAACCCAATGTCGGAGGAACAGAAGAAGAGTCTCTGACCGAGACTGACCGAGGCCAGACATGAGTAAACTTTGGGCGAGCTTTTCAGGAATAGCGTGAACTGAAATAAATGAAATACTTTGTGTTTAAGTTACGTTGTAACAGTATAGGCAAAATGCTATTATATTATGTGCTCAGAAATTTGTTACATTATCGACCGGGGTTTCCACACTACCAAAGGCCAGTAGTCGATCCTTCAAAAGTACAAGCATTATTCAGCCAGGTATTTAAGAGAAAATCGGCAGACCCTGATGGTATTTCAGCTCTTCTCCTAAAGACCTTTGGTCCAGCTTGGTGCCCCATTTTCCGATTGTCTATAGATTCACATGCATTCCCTAACGTCTGGAAAAATACCCACCATTATTCCCATACCAAAGAAATCCTGCCCCACTGAAAATAACGACTATGGACCGGTGGCACTAACCTCAATTGTCATGAAATGCTTTGAAAATACATGGTGTCAATACTAAAAACAGAGATTAGTCCTAAATCAGACCAATCAATGGCATCACTCACCTTGCCTTTAAGCATCTTGAAGCTCCTGGGGCCTATGCGTGCCTTCTGTTCATTGATTTAAGTTCCGCTTCTAATTCACTTCAACCATACTTATTAATACAAAGAATTAACCAGATGAGTGTAAGCCCCTTCATCATCAAATGGTTCTACTCATTTTTATCTGATAGAACTCAACAACAAGAGTCAACAACACATTCTCTGACTCCAAAGCTATCAGGACGGCTGCACCCCAAGGCTGTGTTAGTTCGACAGTGCTTTTTACTTTGTATACAAATGATTGTATGCCACCCAGATCATTTTATTTTAAGTTCTCTGAAGACACTGCCATCCTGAGCCTGCAGTACCAGCACACTGTCCCCTCATCATATTTTTCTGAAATACAGAGTTTTGTTAGGTGTTGTGACGAGAATCACCTCACTTTAAACGACTGCACACAGAATACCAGCGTCTACCATCAGATAGACGCTACAGAGTCCCCACTTGCAGGCTGAACCACTATAGGAAATCATTTGTGCCCACCTCAATAAGGATCCTAAATACCCCAAGGGGGAAACGAAATTGTGCAATAGTACTACTGATCATGGCCCATGGTGTAATACAGTTTGTGTGTGTGTGTGTGTGTGTGTGTGTGTGTGTGTGTGTGTGTGTGTGTGAGTGTGTGTGTGTGTGTGTGTGTGTGTGTGTGTGTGTGTGTGTGTGTGTGTGTGTGTGTGTGTGTGTGTGTGTGTGTGTGAATTGCACTGTTTCTTGTTTGTTGTATGGTATATGTGGCCTGTGTCCTATATGGATGCATTGTCTGCATTTGTATTGCTATTTATTTGATGTAAAGCAGCTATATGTGACAGCATTGGGGTCCAAGACAAATTTCCCTCCATGAATAATAAATTATATCTTATCTCTCTTAAATAAATTACACAAATAAAATAAAGTGAATTAGCTCTGCGGTCAGGGCAGATTGACTGCACGCCAACACACTCCCAGGCCAGTGAGCAGTAGCAGGGACTTATAATGACAGGGTGACTTCCACCACTCCCAGTCACACGCTCACTTCATTACCCTCTCCAATTATCACACCTCTCATTCAGGTTCATGGCCCCTACACACACATTTTGTTCTTTACTTTGGGCAAGCATTAGTGTTGCTTTAGCACAAAACCAGTAACCTGCAATTGTTCAACACCAATCACAGCAGATAAGCATCAAGTGACCATCATCATCTTCATCACCATCAGGAGTGGAAGTGAAAACTACTTGTGAATTTGTTTTGGTTCAGTCCAAATTAATAACAGGCCTTAATAGAGAGGACAACGAGATCAGGGCAGATGTTTTCCCTTAGAATGGCTAGTATGGAAATCTATGATTTGAAGTGTCATTAATGAACACATTCTATAGATTTATAAATATTTGTATATAATTTTCACTAAATAGGTGAAACTAATTTTGTCAATGAAAAGTGTATGTGATATGTCTGAATTTCAGTAACATAAGTAGTAAGACTGATATCCATAGTAACTTTTTTGAGCAATAAATTCTTTCTCACACACAATCCACTCCTTCTCGTCAATGTTTTGCTCACATCAAATTCCCATTTTCTCTCGGCAGAAATAATATATATATATATATATATATATATATATATATCGAGAGAGAGAGAGAGAGAGAGAGAGAGAGAGAGAGAGAGAGAGAGAGAGAGAGAGAGAATTTCTATTACTTTGAAAGCTCACCAGCATGGTCTTTGACAGTATACCCGTGAAGTTGATTTGAATAGTGCTTGTTTGAACTTTGCAGTCTCAAAGGGCCCCACAGTGCCGTTTTAAGGAATAACCCAACAATTATTACCCTTATAAAAATAACAAAGAAAAAAAAAAAGATGGAAAACGCTGCTCATTTAACTTCAAAATTCGTACTTAAAGGGGACCTATTATGCTTTTTCGACTTTTATGACCTATAAACGTTGTTATAATGATTGATAGTCATGTTTAACCATACGAAAGTGTCAAATAATGAAGTGCATGCATTTCGACGTATTCCCTGCTGACAGTCTGGGGTGGCTGTGCAGAGCGCTAAACACTCGGGACAACGTTTGCGATTCACTTGTTCACATTTCCGGGAAATCATCTACGTAGAGGCACTCCTGCCGCGCCCCCATATGCCTGGTCAAATCTGCCCGCGCACACGCTTCAAGAAAGGTAACTATTCACAACGGAGTTGGGTTGGCAGGAGGGGGGCGAGGGGGCGGAGAAGGACGAAACCGAGCGTTGACAGAGAAGGCTGAAAGCGCCCAGATGAGAGGAAGAGTTTCCCGAAAATCTACATCGTTTTTTGTGCATGGTTATACATGACTATCAATCATTATAACAACGTTTATAGGTCATAAAAGTCGAAAAGCATAATAGGTCCCCTTTAAGATCACATTTTTATTCCCATAACTTAACATTTGATGACCTAGTCTTTTACTAGCCTAACCAGGAACCGTGCAGCTTTTTGCACTACAGCGTGCCCATTGCACCCGATTTTATATTGACATTCTCCCAAATGAGATGATCCCGTTTAACGAGATGTGGACAGAATGCGGGCAAGAGGGCCAAAGCTCAGCAAACATAAGAAGTGTGTGTGTGTGTGTGTGTGTGTCTGTGTGTCTGTGTGTGTGTGTGTGTGTGTGTGTGTGTGTGTGTGTGTGTGTGTGTGTGTGTGTGTGTGTGTGTGTGTGTGTGTGCACATGTGTCTACAAGTGACAACGCCCCAAGAGTCTGAGAATGAGTTGTGCTAATAGTGAATCTAAATAGTTATTTATGCTTTCATGCAGCACCCAGTTCATGCCATAACATGCAATGACACACAGAAAGATTAATATGCATATGTTCACCCTGCATACAAATTTAGATACCACTGAATCTGCTCACTCAATGACGTGTTTTTATAATGTAAACAAATCAGCAAGTGCCATAGCCCTAGTCAACGTGGGTCGATGCCATTTGCTTAAAGTCCACTTTAGTAACATGAAGTGATACAAAGTGGAGCCGGCTCCCAAGAATACTTATTATTATTGATATCATCTTGTTGGTGAGGTGTTCATTTTCTTACATATCCCGTGGCAAAAGCGATGGTTCCACTCCCCCGTAAAACTCTCTGTTTCTCTAACGGATATTATAGCAACGGTAGTTTTAGTGCATCGGTGCACTAAGCCAGATAATGCTACTCATTTGTTGAGCCCCCTAGTTTGAGCTAAGGAGCACATCCAGATGGATGTGTCATCAGTTAAAGGAGTTTTCTTTTCTTAAACTGGAACTTCCACTTATTCCCATGACAGACATCACACTGTCTGTAATGTGAAGATGTTAAGTGTAATTCTGGCGAAAATTTAACCCCGGGTCTTTTTCGGCATGAACACACATAAAATAAGCCCTCCAGACAGTTTGATCAATGAGTATAGAGCTGCCCGGAGCAACGCTACCAGCCCAAATAGCTTCCATGTTATTGGCTAGGGGGCACAGCGAACGCTTCCAAATCTGCATTTTTTAACCACTAATTCTTCTCACAATCCTCTGCAGTCTTTTAAAATAATCTCCTGGTACGCTAACTAAGCTGTTGATGCTTAGTTTTATGTGTAGGGAGTAGGGACCCTAGTCATGCTACTGCAGAGGTTTGGTGCTATTTTGAGCAGTATTAGTGGTTAAAGAATGCAGATTTGGAAGCTGTGCCCCTAGACAATAACATGGAAGCCATTTGGGCTGTTGGTTGCTCCAGGCAGCTCTATACTCATTGATCAACAAAAATATGTGTCTGGATTGCTTATTTAATGTGTGTTCATGACGAAAAAGACCTTGGGTTAGATTTTTGCCGGAATTACACTTTAATGAGAGAGGCCTCCATTTATGTGAACGTCTTTTACTTTATTTTATTGAAATGTGTAAAGGACACAATACAGTACAATTCAGTATGTTACAGCCCTCCTCTGGTTTTGCCAGTGTTCACTCAAACAGGTAGGGTCGGTTCACCTTGAAGACAGAACCCTCAGCCAGAACCACCCACCCAGAATGAGAATCAGCACTGTGTTTATGCTTCATGTATTTGGGGTGCCCTCGAACCGATAGGAAGTGATAAACAGGTCAAAAGACACCATGCTAGCGGTGCAGTTAATGAAGAAAAACTACTGAGGGATCTGTATAGGGAGGATTTAACATGAATAAGATGGATCTTATTTAAAAAGGCACCTCAGGGCGAATAGCTCTGGCCTCAGTCTATATATAGTAACGTAAAGGGAGACAATCCAGGCTAAGGATAAGATGGATATTGGGAGCGTCTGCATTCGTTTGAGATCTGCCTCAGTGTGTGTTCTAGTGCTGGTGGACTGTAGTTAATCTTAACATTTCATCCAAAGTTTGAGAAATTAACACACCCAAGTACTTTATGTATTTCTGGGTCAATTCCTACTGAAACTGTCTAGAAAGGAAACTGCTTTCATAGTTAGAAATAAGCATTACTTCAGTTTTTCCCCAATGGACTTTAAAACCACAACACATCCATATTTTCATAACAATTCCAATAGAGCTTGCATAGATTGTTCTGGATTTGATAGATAAAATATGATGTGATTCTGCTCCAATATTTGCTCATAATATGCTTTTATGTGACCTTACCGTAATTGCTAACGGCTCTACCGTGAGAGGGAACATGTAGCATTGGGCATGTGGGCCGGTAGGCATTACAGATGGTTTCAGGAATTGGTAAAAAAGTTTCATCCAAGATATGAATCGATATGAATTCAAATGGCTTCGTACATTCACAAGGAAACTTCATTCAACTCTCCCAATCTAATTTGCAGCATGTATTATTTCCACCACCATGGGAGAGTTTAGATTATGAGTATGTGCAATCACATTACACAATTTCAAGAAGGTTATCTGATGATAGCCTACCTCCCATGAACCCTGTCTGGTCTAGGTGTATTAGACTCTGTATAGTTGTATTTGCTGTGCGAGGAGCATAGCAATTACTTTATAGTCAACTTTCATGAGCGATGCAGGTCTCATCGATACTTATCTTTCTTTTTTTAAGAGGGTGATGATGGCCAGCATAAGGGACTTGGGTAATTTGTTTTTAAAGGAGCTGAATAAATCATGTTCTTAAAGGGAAACGTTATCTTTGTTATAAAGCACCTCAATGGAGGAACCATCGCTTTCGGGCGACGTCCCATTTTGTAACTTAGCAATCGCTTTTATCAGTTACTCCTGAGAGATATCTTTGTCCAAGTCCATTTTGTCTTATTTAGATATCGTCAGGAAGGCTACTCCATTGAACAATTTTTGAATGTTCTCTACAGAACTAATATTCTTGATGAAAACACCTAAAAATCGTATTTCTTTCAGGTTCATTCATATCATAGATTTAACCATTTACTGCATGCAATGGTAAAGCAATTTAGGTTTGGCGGCATGGTTCCACTCTTTGTAAGGCCACTCTATTATATGACTCTGAACGTCTGGAGGGTTCTCCATCGTGTTGCTCAACATTTTCTGGGCTGATAAGTACTTCGTATTGAATCTGGCGTAACTCTTGTGAGCGTTGGAGTGCCCACCCTCGATTTCAGGGTTAATGATCAGACCTATAGGAGAGTGCTGCATAGCTGCTCTGATGCAGAGGAAGCGAGCAGTATTCAGCTCTGGAGGAAGTCCACATCGCCTGCGCAGTGGACTGAGCCTTGCGGACAACCAGTACCTCATCACCACTTCCCACCTTTGGTGGAAGAAAATTAGATGAAGGATGAAATGTGGAGTTAGTTTAGCCAGTGACGATGGGTGTCCCTGCTGAATCTATCCCTTGTTGAATGATTAAGAAAATAGTGAGCATATCAGGCTGAAAAGACAGGTCTGACCTATTTACATACATGTGGTATGAACGTTATTGAACTGATGATGGATGGGTTTCATTTAATTATTTAAGCAAAAGTACTGCGTTAAAATAAATACATATAGAAAAAGGATGCGTGTACAATTGTGAGTTACTTTGCTAGAGAAATTGTACATTATTCTTTATATTATTATTCGACCACATCAATTGTTTTGGTTTGATTGACTAAGAGAATGTTGACAATACAAGGTAAATATGACCAAAACAATCAATCTGTCATAAAAATAGCATGGATTTATGTCTTAGAAAAACATGTTTTACATTTCTAAACAAGCTGTTCATTTTGCTTTTTATCAAGCCCACCTTCATTGCCAAGCATACCTCTCATTATATACTTCATACAATATCATTCTTAATAAATAATATGATAATAAAATAATTATAATTATAATTTTGACTAGAAACCCAAGGACCCATGTCTAAATTGGTGTAAGTAAAAGCACACAGCAGTCAAAAAGAGAGAACTATTTAGGCCTGGATAAAAACCAAAGTCAGTGCAGAAGCACAAGTGATGGCCAGCATCAAGTGATAGGTCCGCGCCAAATAGGGTGGTGGTTGAGCATCGGATCAATGGAGGCTCCTGGGAGGAGGAGGTCTAATGTAGACCCCGGTCAAACTCCTTGGCAGGTGAAGAGGGAGGAGGACATGGTGAAGGGAGGCTTGTGGTTGAACAAAATGCTCATAATAAAGCATGACAGCCTTTTGGCACATGAGCTGGCGTTAGCAAACGGCTAAGAATAGTATCCTGTAAATATGAGTGGGAGACTTAGCCAACACAGTTTGTCTGAATGGTGCGGTACAGTATGCGATCACGTCTTCCAATGCTGAACACCAATTGGACCGAAAAGGAGGAGCACAGTAGACGTGTTTCAGAAGGGCTGAGGAGCTGTATGTCAGCGCCTGGGAGGAGTGTGTTTGGGAGATAAACTTGACATGTTGAGGCAGACCCGAGCACGGTGAAGAGGACGGTGTTCCTTAGCAACACAGCAACGCGTTCTCCAATCTCATCACTGATATAATGATTCCTTGGCTTGTGTGACTCATCTTTGTCCTGGCTCTGCTTCCTGATTGTACTTTACATGCCACAGATCAACTTTAGTCCACCATTAGAAACATTATACATTACATAAACACAATATATGGGCTGGGTCCTAAATGGGAAAATAACGTTTAAATGCCTAGTTAGTTTTAACGCCACTAACTTTTGGAGTGATTAATGCAGGTCCAGGGGTCTCATTTATAACCGTTGCGTACGCACAAAACGGGGCTGAAATTGGCTTACGTGACTTTCCGCGCCAAGGTTGTGATCTACTGTATAAAAAACTAACTTGACGGGAGAATGTGCGCAGCCCTAAGCAAACTCTGAACCATGTGTACGCATGGTTTGGAGGAAAAGGAGAATTGGCGACACAGACGGTGTGGTGGTGAACTGGAGTTCGACAGAAGAATTGTAGAGTGAGAAGAACGATTATGTTTTATCATCGCCCTTCATAAGTTTAAATTCAACCCGTATCAGGCGTTAAATCTATGTAATCAGAATAATTTAAGTCAACTGTGTTATTTCTCAGTTATAACTCCAGAAACATCTCCTTAGAATAGAAATGAAAGAAAAAAAAATTGTCTATATTTAATCCCGTCACTCCATACTGTCCACTGACGGCGCCACTGCATGGAATAAAGCATCTGTCCAACATGGGTCAATAACATAATATTCTTATGTGACACTGTAAACCCATAATCAAATGTCAATGAAATCCCAAGTGTGGAAAACCAAGCCACATACTCCTCATCACAATCGTTATATTATTGTCCGTTCCTCTTGATGCTTTTCATGACAAATCAGGCATTAAAAAGGGGTTATGTTCAAAAACATTTTACGCGGGTGATTACAAACTGATTATCCAAGGTGTTCTCGGGTCAGTCTTATTACCGTAACCCTATAAATACAGTGCGTAATGCTGCACCATGGCACTGCTGGCACTGCTGGAGGACCATGCAAATGGCAGGATTCGGAGGGAGAGGGTCTTCAGGGACCATAACGATTTATTGGTACATAAAAATATGTACCTTTATGTCAGACCACTTCTTTTTTAATCCTGGGACTGTGCGCTCCGTGCCACTGACAGAGTTCACTGCTGCAGCAACATGTTGCCACTCACTCTGCTTTTTGTTGTTAGTGATCCCAATCCCGTGACCGCCAAACAAAACTACTTTTCGGGCCTCCACCTCACCCACACGTGTCTCCACTTCAACCTCTGCCAAATTTCGTTTTTTGCTTTTCTCAGTCATTCTGCCATTGTTTCCGACAAGACATAATACTTGCATCTGAGTCTGTTTTATATGCAGATCGCATTCATGAGGTCGTTTGCATTGACCATTTATGGTTAACAAGGTGCGTGTACAGGGCGGAACGTGAAGCTGATTCAGCTGCGCACATTTGTAGGCACTCTGTGATTTATAAAGCAAAGATTGCGTACGGTATGCGTATGCAGGGTTTTATAAATCGGAATATTTTTTGGGGCACGCAAAACTTGGCTTTTGGCATACGTACACTTTTAGTAACGATCCCACGCCCAGTTTTATAAATGAGACCCCTGGTCTTTTCATTACTCATTACTTAATGAGGTCCTAGTCTTTTCAGACGGGCGCGATGCGGCCCACTAGACATTCACTGACCAATGAGAGACGAGCGGGGCGGTAGAGCAGCACCTTGTTGTCGGATGGCAACTAGCAATTACAGGAGCCAATCACGGGACTCAGAAACTATTGTGCACAGGAAGAATTGCAAAGTCATTAAGTTCAGTCACTGAAACAATTAATGCCTGTCCTGCATTTAACGTTCGTAACATACGACTCAATAAAGGTAAGCTACACTGAACCATAAAGATATAGCCCGATTAATTTAACTAGGATAAACAAGTGTGCATCTCACTGGAAAGCGGCCTTCCTCTCGTCGTCTGTTGGTTCTACTGTTTAGGTTTGCACGTATGAGAGTAGTGCTGTACTTGTCATTATTCACATATCCCCATGGTAGTTGGTACTGTGGGCTGGTACCATTGAAGGATCAAAAACCTCATAGGACAAGGCTGCTCCCTGCTAATTCATTCAGCTGTACGCGAAAATAGTTGCCGGCTCCGCTGCTTTAATGGGAGATGAGCGACTTCCTAAAGAGTTATGTCTATAAAATGGTTATGTGGCCAAAAGATTAAAGCCATAGTAATTGCATGTCAACATGGTTAATGGGAAGAAAAACCCTTCTTGACCTTTTTCCCAGTCTTTCTCGAATTCTAGACTTTATGACGCTGTCTGCTGCAGCTGAACCTCCGGACTGAGCTTGTGAGGGAAGAATTAAAACTGGATACGCTCCCATTACAAACTGGTTGATATGTTGCTTTTTTTTATTGTCACTTTGTCTCAATATGTCCCATTAATGCATTTGTTTCCGTGGGAAAAAAAAACTCCTTAAATAAATCCTAATCAAGTTGAATGAAAAGTATTTTTAGGAAACTCAAAAAAAGTATGTGGGAAACAGCTAGAGCCTCGGCGACGGTATTTAAATCACCATCTTTCTCATCCTCCTTTAATTACCGTGAGTTGGGATTTGAGTTATTGGTAAATGCTTGTCCTGTGTGGGTCCCTGGATAATTTCAGTCCGTTGTTTTGATTTAACCCTGGAAAATTGTGTTTTGGTTCTTGATTTCCATAAAAAATCAGCTACATTTGCATAATGCTGGCATATTTTGTTCAACCCATGTTGACAAGATTGATAAGTATGAGTAACTTGATGAATGCCATTTACAGTACATTTTGAACTGAGGCAAAAGTGTGATTAATTTGCGATTCATCTAAATTAACTGTGGAAAACATGCGATTAATTGCGATAAAAAGTTTCTTATTCACAGTGAGTCACATTGGGATGAAAGCATATTACTCAGTATTGAATATGAACTGGTACACCAGCTAACAGGGGGATTCACACTAAGGTCAAATCAAAGAACATGACACCAAACTAATATAAATAGGGCCATTCTCCCCCCTATTGACCTGCATGCACTGAGGGAAACACAGACAACCTTTAAACATGAATGGCAGCCAGTGACTCTTCAGGGGGTATGATGACAGCTGCTGAGTGTGTGTGTGTTTTTCTTAATATAGTATGCATAAGTACTGAATAAAACGCGAGTTCATAATACTGGAATGTTGCTGTAATGGAAGGCAGAAGAAAAAGTATTCCCTCAACAATCGTAAAAGTCCCAATGGATGGGATGTTTACCTCGTTTCGAATAACAGTTAACATTGTACATAATCGTGTTATGTATTGCTGTTCCACGAACTGTCAAAACAGCTAATTAAGCACACAATTCATTCAACAATATATTTTTCCACAGGGGGGGATAATAGTCTTCAAAACAGCATTCATGTTTTACACCCTGTTAAAGCACCCTGTAAAGTTAACAGTCTAGTTCCCAGGAGCAGAAAGACCAACATACACATACACACACCCACACCCACATACAACATATATATGTGCGTGTGCGTGTCTGTGTGCGCAAACCAGGCTCCCAGGAATGGTCACATGCCATCTTCCAAAAGGTGCCTGCTGGCACAAAAGCCAAAAGCAAAAATATTATTTGTATTATGGATGTACAGTATATGAATGTATAGTCTGGGGCCCTCTGCTTGAGCTGCTCCCCCCGCGACCCGACCCCGGATAAGCGGACGAAGACGATAGATGAGATGAGATGAGTATATGAATGTAAACGGATATCTTTTAAACATTACCCAGAGCCATAGAATTTTTTTTTTTTGTTAATACCGTGGTATTAACGAGCAACAAGCAGCCGTGGAGTCTACGTTTTGAGGTGCTCTAGTCATGCTAGCACCATGGAATCCCCTTATTGTACATATATGGATGTACCATGAGTTATGTATATGTTTTTCACAAGACAGAATTAAATGTATGGTGTTTTAGTCCGTTCATACTTTGGTTATGGTAACTAATGTTAACAAGTTCAACATAAACGTGAATGTCATCAGCTAACCCTAACCCTATGATGTAAAATAATCACCATGTCTACAGTACCTGATTTTTAGAGTGGGGATGTGCATCATTAGATAATGTGGAGACAATAAGGTTAAAGTGAGATTAGTAGAAGCTAGCACAACTCTAAATGTTCCACTAGTATCAGCTAGTAGCCTATCAATCAACTGCAGTACTAGCGTTATTTGATTGAAAGAAGAGTCATCACAAACACAACACAAGAGCTCATACTTTATCATCGACCTAAACTTGGATCTGGATTCACCAAATCACCTCAAATAAATCAAATATTTACTTGATATTTACTTGAAACAAAAAGTCTCAAAACCTCTAATCGCATTAATTTGGCAGGGTTTGGGTTTACATCAACGAGACAACCAGTAGTGCTCGTTCACATGAATCCCCGTTCACGCCCGCTGCGGGGTTTCTCCGTGAAACCCGGCAGCTCAGGGGACGCCTTTAGGGGGCAGTAGAGAGCACCTTTCCATTAAAGGAATGGGTTGGCTTTTTGATACTGTATCCAGTTGTTATTAAACATCCGTGGTCCTGACGCAAGCACATGGGTCTTGTAGTCGCCTGAAGTGGGCAGATTGGGGCCCCGTGCTTGATCTGCTGAATGAACTGTCTCTTTATGTGTCTTTATCGCTCCCTCTCTGTCTTGCAGTCTCTGTGAATTTCTCTTTGTTTCATTTTCCCTTTCTCTTACTTCCTCCCTCCTTCCATCTCTATCTCTGTTGTTCCCCCTCACCATCTCTCTCTTTCTCTTTCTGTCCTCAATTTACTTTTCTTGAATCCCTCCCTCCATGTGTCTCATCTCCATCTCTCTCCCCTCACATCTCTATCTCTCTCTCGGTCAGTCTCCCTCCCTCCCTATGTCTCATCTCTCTCTCCCCTCATCTGTATCTCTCTCTGCCTCTCTGTTGTGTAATTAAACTGGGGCAGGCCAGCAGGTCTCCCTGCAGTGTTCTGTGATCACCAAAGGGCCATCTCCAACTCTCCAACCCTGACTCTCCACGCTCCGCCACCACTTTGTTCACTCTCTTCATCAGGGAGGGAGCACGCTGTTTCCGGGACGCTTCAGTACGTTTACTCAGCCCTCTCTGCCCTAACTCTCTCTCAGTGTTAGTTAGGGAGGCCCGCCCACCGCCTGTTTGAACACATCCTTCTCGCTCCCACACTGGTCCTCTCTTGCTCTCTCTCTTGCCTGTTGCCTTTTGGTATTTGACGATATTTGACTATCTTTCGCTTCATTTTGACACTTTAGTACGCTTTGGTCACATCATAGTTTTATCTGAAGTTCTCTCTACTCTCAAGAACAAAGGAGACAAAGAGACGTTCTCCTCATTGGAATGAGCAAAGCTTGAATTCATCCATTAAAGGCATAGCCTTGTTGCAATGTCCCACGACCAATTGTATGTAAAACCATTTAAAACGCTGATTCAACTTGAATCAGCGTTACTACCTCGGTCCACAATTTAAAGACCGTTGAACTTGAAAATGTATAAGTGAAGTTCAGTGAAGTAACCAAGGGAAGGCACTCTCAACCAGTGCAGGAACAGAATGGGACAAGTCCCTAAAACATTAGACACAGACCTGTGAAGGTGCACTTCCCCCTGAACACAATGGAACAAGCTGCATAATGCACTGTGTGCCGTTAATATTTCATTTGAGTTGAAGTTGTTATATTAAGTGAAAGTACAGTTTTTGTCCACTCACCGACAAGCTGATATGGTTCTTATTTCAGAAAAGGAACGGGAACATTTATCTGATCGAATAACAGTTTGAAAGATACATTTTCCGATGCATTGTTTACCTCACCAGGGTCGGTGAAGGACAAAATAGCAAGGTCTCTTAAGGTCAGAGATGGATCCAGGCTGATGTATCGCCTGTCATCCAACCCTGAATCACAGAGAAACGCTATTGGTTTACTGCTGCCTCAGCTGAACAGCGCATTAGTTTCAATCCAACTCAAATCACATTGCAGGGGGTCGAGCATTTCAAAACTACGCTTTCCACAACATTTATGAGATGGCCCCCCACACACCCTCCCCCCCACCTCAGTTCTCTCTCATGTGACAGGACTGAGACTTGTCCCCCTGCTGGGTCCCCCTCCCTTGTGTCGTCCCCGTCCCCCCCCGTCCCCCCCCACACACACACACACACACACTCATTTGGAG
This sequence comes from Gadus morhua, assembly GCF_902167405.1. Lineage (NCBI taxonomy): Eukaryota > Metazoa > Chordata > Actinopteri > Gadiformes > Gadidae > Gadus > Gadus morhua. The sequence goes on along the minus strand of NC_044054.1, from coordinate 16,166,914 downwards.
GTGCCCAGAGTTTCATGGTGGTGATTAAGTGAATCCGGGGGCTGGCAGAGCCGTCCGTCTGTTAGTGCTACTTAGTTATTTTATTTATTCATATCTTAACACTCTATTCCTCGCCTGCCACGCATAATTGCTTTGACTGATGGGCCGCCGGTTGGGAATTGATCCAGGAGGACGATCCCATCCCATTATTCTGCTCCACTTCTGCGATATGCCGTCTCCTCCCTCTCCTCCCGCTCCTCCTGGCCCTGCCTTACTCCTCCTCCTCCTCCTCCTCCTCCTCCTCCCCCTCCTCCTCCTCCCCCTCCTGGCCCTGCCTTACTCCTCCTCCTCCTCCTCCTGGCCCTGCCTTACTACTCCTCCTCCTCCTCCTCCTGGCCCTGCCTTACTCCTCCTCCTCCTCCTCCTCCTCCTCCTCCTGGCCCTGCCTTACTCCTCCTCCTCCTCCTCCTCCTCCCCCTCCTCCTCCTCCCCCTCCTGGCCCTGCCTTACTCCTCCTCCTCCTCCTCCTGGCCCTGCCTTACTCCTCCTCCTCCTCCTCCTGGCCCTGCCTTACTACTCCTCCTCCTCCTCCTCCTCCTGGCCCTGCCTTACTCCTCCTCCTCCTCCTCCTCCTCCTCCTCCTCCTCCTGGCCCTGCCTTACTCCTCCTCCTCCTCCTCCTCCTGGCCCTACCTTACTCCTCCTCCTCCTGCTCCTCCTGGCCCTGCCTTACTCCTCCTCCTCCTCCGCCCTTGCTGGCGGCGGGGGTCCATCTCTGCCTTCTCCTTCTTTTCTCCTGTTTGGGTTAGCTCTCTAGTCGGCTCTCTGTCTCTCCGGCTGTCTGTCTGTATGAGCTCCCACCACCACTAATATCTGCCTCTCTCCACCTCCTCCTCTGGAGAATATCTCATTTACTCTCCAACTGGTGGAGAGGTAATGCACATCTTCCTCACTCTCTTCTCTCCTTTTCTTCTCTGTCCCCCATTCTGTCTCTTTCTCTGCCCTTGTGTCTCAATCT